>NC_081420.1:37933953-38001453 GCF_949786415.1 Peromyscus eremicus
CCACTTTATTATTTTTTTCTATTCCAAACACTCAACTTCTTTAGGATGGTGTAGAAACCAGTATTTCTGCAAAATTCACTGGATTTTTTTTATTTGTAATTAAATTTTCTAACACCAAAACAAAACAAAAACCAAAAAGTCCTCTACTTATGATGGTTTTTGCAGCTATGAATGTTCCTTGGTTTTATAGCTGCATTTAGCCACGCCAGACTCCAGATCTGCTTTAATGTGTGTAAACGCATCTGCACACAGCAGAGTACTCTATAACAGCAACTCGGGGAAAGAGATCTGGGAAAAATACATGTACTAATGAGTACCAAGAAAACAAACATGGCCCAGTGCACATGAGGTACAAGTACCTCAATGAGATGCTTTTTTCATTAAGATTTCTTTCCCTTGGTTGTAATTTCTTTTTGTAACAACCATTCTGGTCATTAGAATGAATCTGACAGTGCTCTGGAACAACGGTGATTATAGCAAAGCTATTAAGTTTTTAAGTGTTATTTATACCTGTTACATTCACTCTCACCCTCAATACTGATGACAGATGTCAGAGGCAAAAACCAGCACAAACATGAAGACCACAACACTGAGCATCACCTGTGCTTTCAGATACATTAAGCATTTCAGTGTACAATAGTCCTTCCTTCACATTTTAGTAAGATGCCGATGCAGTGCAGCAATCTGCAAAGCACCTTCTTTCACACAGTCCGTGCAGAAGACATCTAATTTTTTTTAAAGTTCTGTGATACAAATGATTAAAATAAATCCAGGATGAACAAGTTTCAAAATGCATAGTGTTCTGTGCATGAGTCCATTTTCTTTAAACTCTGAAAGAAAAGTGGTAAGAAAACAAGAAAAGAAAATCGCTGCTGCATTCTCTGGTCTTCTCCATTTTGCTGGTCAATGCTCTTATTTACTCTGGCATATAAGGACGGAGGTGATCCTCTATGGTGCCAACTGCCCAGTGGGTGAGCTGTTCCTGTGGCAGGTAGAGGCAGATGCTGCATAACTTGAAGATGGTGGCTTTGTTTTTTGGAGTCTAGAAGAAAATGAATTTTTAATCATTTTAATAGTTTTTTAAATTGTCATCCCCTCACAATTTAAAGCCTATGTCATACTAATAAAGTGGGTTTTATTTGTTGTTTGGTTTTTTTTGAGACAGGGTTTCTCTGTGTAACAGCCCTGGTCGTCCTAGAACTCACTCTGTAGACCAGGCTGGCCTTGAAGTCAGAGATCTGCCTGCCCCTGCCTCCTGAGTGCTGGGATTAAAAGCACCACCACCGCCCAGCAATAAAGTATACATAGCAAGAGATGTATGTTTCCTATCCAGGAAGGATATGGGAGAAAATAAGAAATGTTTAAAATAAATGCATAGAGAATACATGCATATTTAAGATTAAAACACTAAGGAAGTCAATAGAACTGTACTGTGCCTGGTCCTGTAGCCCTGGAACCAGCTCCAACAAAGAACACACAACAGGTTCCCTCTGGTGGGAAATCAAGATCTGAGTTTCCTGTCTGCTCTCGGAGAGTGTGTAGATTTGTTTCTCAACAACCAATTTTTTGTAATTTTTAAAATTTATTTATTTTGAGGCAACCAAAATAAATTGATTTAACTTGATTTATTTCCAAGTTTACTTAAAGCTGCTTTGTCTTTCCACTCTATTCTTGATGGTCACTGAAACACCAATTTTGAAATCAAGTTGAGTCCTAAACCTTTTAAGAGCACTGACTTGTTAACTCAGTCTTTTCTATACAGTAGATACTGAGAAGTTGAAAGGGACTCGCAGTACACTTACAGAGCCATTAGTTCAATCACAGGCCTTAACCATGCTAGACCAAGCTTCATTTAAAATGTAACAGAAACATGGAAACAAAAGCTGGTTTGGTGGGGTACAATACTCAGGAGGCAGAGGAAGACAGATCTCTGGGAGTTATTTTAGAAGCCAGCCTGGTCTAGTAGAGACCCTGTCTCAAAACCAGAAAAGATTTAAAATGTCAAAAAAAAAAAAAAAAAAAAAAAAACCACAATACCTTTATGATTTGTACAATTTAATACCAAGCAGAAACAACCTTCTCTGAAGCCAAGATCTATTCAGCACATCTACCCTCCCTAGGAAGATCTGGGCTATAAATTTGGGGCACAAAGCTGCACTGAATGTCTCTTAGCATATACTGTCTCTTTAGATGTCTGACTTTCCTACCTTGGGTATGTCTTTTTTTAAGATTTATTATGTACAAAGAAGAGGGCACCAGATCTCATTACAGGTGGTTGTGAGCCACCATGTGGTTGCTGGGAATTGAACTCAGGTCCTCTGGAAGAGCAGTTGGTGCTCTTAACCTCTGAACCATCTCTCCAGCCCCACCTTGGGTATGTCTTGCTGTTGATAAGTAACAGCCCTAGATAATTTCTCAGCCTGAATTTTTACTGCAGAATGCCTGTTGAAACTTTTTTGATGAATACCTAGATTGCTGCTCAAATGAGAAATTGTTTTTGTTTTATTTTAAGATTCACATTTAAAAAGTCTGCTAACCCTGGGGAGACAGTTTAGTCAGTAAAGTGCTTGCCAGAGCAAGCATGAGGATCTGAGTGACATGCACAGTTCTCATGAAGCAGAGACAGATGGACCCCCAGGGTTTGGATATTGCCTGAAGAACCACACTCACATATAGGCATATATACCTGCAAACATGCACCCACTCCCAAGCAATTTCATTTAAAATACATACTTTGATCAACTAGAAGTGGAGCAGGAACTGAGTCTATTTTTAATTAGCTCCCAGGTGATGTTCACCCACTGATCAGGGACTTAGAAAGCTTGCTCTTCACAAAGTGCTCATAAGTAACAAAGTATGGGAACTTCTCTGGAGGGGCCTAGGACAGGATTAACTTCAAATGAGTCCCAAATTAGTTCTAAAAAAATTCCTTACCTGCAAATGCTGTCTGTCAATGAAGAGAAACACTGACTGGTTAGGATTGTTGACAACAATTCCTGTCTTGTCCTTGCGGCTCAGTACATGCAGAAACTGTTTCTCATAGTCACCGTGATGAAATTCAAATTTGGCCTAATTACAAAATACAAACATTTTATGTAATTACAATTACAACTCACTGCCTAACCATCATCTATTACTTCCACATGAATGTCTGTGCCGACCAAGATGGAAACAAGAGACGCACAGGAGTACTTAGATTTAATTAAAATTATGTACAACGTAAAACTCAGTTCATTTAAAGAAAATCAAACTAAAATAAATACAGTTCTTGCCAGGTATAGTTCCACATGCCTGTAATTCCTCAGCTCTGAAAAAGGGAAAAAAAAAAAAAAGGAAGCAAATTCCAGGCAGAAAGACCAGACTTAATAGAGAATTCAAAAAATCTTTAACATCTTTCAGATAATTCAGAATTGTAAACTGTTCATAGTCCATTTGCCTTGAGCAATTTCTGCTACCAAGAACTGTAGGCAATATTAAGATGTAAAATCACGAGTGGCTGCTATTTAGGTTTTACTGTCAAGTGATTTTTTTAACAGTCCCACCACTGCCACAGTACTAGGGAATGAACCTAATGCCTTGTAAATGCTGGCCTCTTTCAGTTGAGTTATACTACTCATCTCTTTCTCTCAGTGACAGCAGAGATGAGCCTTGTACATGGTAGAGTACATGGTGAGTGCTCCACTAAGCCTTAACTCCAGCTCTCTCAACAGCTTTTGCTATTAAATCTGGAAATCAGGGCCAGAGTGTGGTGGCACACAACTTTAATCCCACCACTTCAGGAGGCAGAAGCAGGTGGATTTCTGAGAATCCCAGATGAGCCACGGCTACATAGTAAGACCCCATCTCAACCAAAAACAAATAAAAATCCTAATACAAACAGCCACTAATCAAAACTGAGATTCACCATACAGTTCCACAGCATTTCAATTATATCCTACTGAATTTCTTCTTAGGGAAGAAATGTTCCACACCAAACAAAACAACTGGCATAAGGAAGAGATAACGGAATTCTCTGAAGTAATGAAAATACTCTAGTCCATCCATCCCAGCACCTCACTGTACTAAGCATGACAAAGACACATTCACAGTCTTTACTCCCTACTAAATACCACTATAGATGTACTTAGACTAGAAATTTCAAATTTTTGGTTTTTAAAAATAGTCTGAGTTAAAATTTCTTTTCTTTTTTCATTTGCCTTTATATTTAAGCCCTCTCAATTCCTACTTTTTTAAATACATTTCCAAGGAAGGAGTGGATCATAGCTGGGAAGGTCAGCAGCTCCATATCTTCATTTAGGATACAGAGTAGACCGACTACTTATCTTCAATATTCCAGACTGAAAATATGTTAGAAAAATAAAACCCTATCAATACTGAACAAATATGGACTCTCCACCCTCATTATTTCCAAAACAATGTGTAACACTATTTATGTGGCTGTTTATTAAGTGTTATTAGCAAGCTAGAGATGATCCACAGTATACAGAAGCTTATATGCAAATATACTGTTTTACATGAACTGAGCATATGCAGAGGTTTTGGAGCCAATCCCCGTAAGATATGTAACATACAGATGCCTGTTTTTAAATTACTTAAGGGAATGAAATTAGTGTCACATTACTAGCTTATTTTATTGCAGGTGAGCTATAAAACTAGCAAAGTTATTACATGTGTATTATAATCAATCCTGAAGGATCAAGGAACCTGTAATTAGCTCAGGGAACTTTTCATAGAAGGCAGTGAGTCATGAGTATAAGCTTTTACCTTGTTTACTTTTACCTTACTTTTCCTTTTATTCATTTAATTAGTTTTTTAATATGGCCTGCATGTATGTCCATGTACCATGTGCCTGGTGCCCTTGGAGGCCAGAAAAAGTCACTGGATTCCCTGGAACTAGAGGGTTACAGAGGGTTGTAAACCACCATGTGGGTGCTAGAAATTGAACCAGATCCAGGGGAAGGGCAGTCAGTGCTCTTCACCCAAGCCAGCTTTTTAGTCCCTAGCTTTTAAAGAGGGTTTATTTCAGCTTACAGTTTGTCTTGACTGCTCTTAACTAAACGACCCTGGACCTATTATTCCTCTTTTATAACTGTCTCATTTCTTTCTCTGAAAAAAGAGGTTTACACATACCAAGCTATCACTAGTACTTAGGTTAAATGTATATATAAAATATTTAGGAGAAAGATTAATATACTGGCTTTTTAATAATCTTTAGAAATAATTTCAAATTACAGTACTTGAACTAAGGTATATGAACTTTTGTACTCCCATTTTCATTCCTTTTATAGTGAGCTTTTACATTCTATTCTCTAGCACAACAGTTCTCAACCTTGCTAAGGCTCTGACCCTTTAATACAGTTCCTCATGTTGTGGTGACCCCCAATCACAAAATTATTTTGTTGCTACTCCATAACTGTGAATGAATTATACATATACGATAATGCAGGGTATCTGATATGTGACCTGTGGGTGTCATAACCCACAGGTTGAGTACTGCTGCTCTAGCACATCAATAGCTGTTAGGTATTGGCTATTTAAACAAAAGTACTTCTTTCATCTATATTTAATCTATGGGTTTTTTGTGTTTTTTTTTTTTTTTTTTTAAGAACTTAACTACTCTCACACCCATCTAGAAAAACAGAAATTTACTTAAGCTACTAACAGTTTTATTACCATTGGGCAGGACATAAATAAAATAGCCTGCATCACATACAAAAGCAACAGAAAGACAAAATCCTAATAATGGGCAAGAAAATTTCTGAATGTCAATTTTCATATTCAATAAGGTATTCAAAATTTAGTTCTCTATGCTTAATTAAAATAGGGCCAGATACATTTTTTCTAATTTTAAAATAATGAATTGTGTGTGTGTATATATATATTATATATATGTATGTATCTATATTCATTAGTCCTTTAACCGTAAGTAGCATTTTAGCGGATTTCCTTTGCCTTTCTTGTGTTTAAAATACACTCTGAACAAAATTAGGAACAATGCATAGATAAATGTGCCCTCGTTTTTGATGTTTTGAGACAGGGTTTCTGTGTGTCCTGGAACTCACTCTGTAGAAGAGGCTGGCCTCAAATTCAGAGATCCACCTGCCTCTGCCTCCCAAGCGCTGGGATTACAAGGCCTATGCCACCACTGCCCAGCTGATAAATGCCTTTAATATTATAAAATGGCAGTTAGAATTCAGCAAAAAGGACTGGGGCCGTAGCTCTGTGGATTGAATGCCTTGGAAACATGAAGCCTGTGTTCTATATCCAGCTACATAAACCAAGCATGGAGCCAGAATGATCAGAAGGTTCAAGGTCATCCTGGGTGTATAGGCAACTGGAGGTCAGTCTAGGCAGCATGAGACTTTGTCAGGGAAGGGAAAAAAGTCTGCAGGATGTTAACAAAAGTTAATTAAAAACCAGAGGTGTTAAGAGATTCTATAAATTCTGTTCTCATACGATATAATATTTAAAAAGACAGGAAAGATTTATGAACTATTGGAAGCATATTCCTAACGTATTTTCAAGTCAAACCCGATTACAGAGGTTGTTACTGAAGTGCTCACTACTTTATTTAGAATAAAATACCTGAACAGGCCTAAAAGGTTCATCAGATTCCTTCCACCTAGAAAACAGGAGACAAACAATTTTCTCAATATCATTCCGAGGCCAAAGAATGAAATCCATCTCCTGAGTACAGCCAATTACATCCTAGAAAACAACAACAAAGTTTCTTTTTAAGTTTCAAAGAAGCAAAGTGGTATAACAAAAGGTACAAATGCAGGGAGGGTCTGACTACCGACTCACTGCCTCGGTGTAAAAGGCCACAATTTATAATCTCCTACCTTCGGGGTAACAGACTGCCCGCAATCTAATTCCTGCTCGAATATTAATTTTTATATTGTAGAATCAATCCAGTCATTTAGCCCAATGTTCCTCACATAAAAAAGACCTAACTTCCTCAGTATGTGACTAAATCCCAGGTAAAGAGCTAATGTTATTAGTGCCTATGCCTTTATTTCCATCTTTCAAAACCAAATGTATTTGGCAAAAATGTCCTCCAACTTCTAGGACCCACTCTTATTACATAAAGTATTTTGATGTGCTGTTCGACAGCTACTTTTCTCCATTCTTGTTCCCAGCATCATATTCCATGTATGTTTCCCAAGACCAGTACACTTCTTCCAGACCAGGACAGTTATTTCAAGGCTTCCTCTGCTTTAACTAATGTTGGGTTATACACCAGATTAACGTTGAAGGTTGGCAGTAATATAATTTGTTTAATGATTTCTCATTACAAAGGGGCATGGTGTTAGTTCTCCCCTCAAAAAGAGAAATCTAACGAACGGTAATATATCATTCAGTGATCACATACATCAATATCATTCCATCTAAGCAAAGTGACCCATGTTTTTATTGGAAGTCAATCTTAAAAAAAAAAGCACTTCAAGGTATTTAAAAACAATTTTATGCATAATATGCATAATGCCTAACAGTGACTGGAGGATACCTCTACGTGCTTTATCCAGCTAAGAATGGTCTCGAGGCAAAAACTACACTTGTAAACACAGGGGTCTCTAAGCACAAAGAGAAAAATTGCAACCTTTAACTCATAGAAACTCATTTCCTAAGTCAAGACTTCCAGAACTTACCCTTCTCATAGACTGGTATCGAGGAGCATGGAGCTGTACCACATCCTTCTGCAGAAGCTCTATAGAACTTTCCAAGGAATAGCTGGAATCTCGCACACCTTTCAGAATATTTTCTTCATAATTATTTGTCATGACTGGTATAACCTCAGACACTTCAAAAAGTGCTGACTTTTTCTTCTAAAAGGAAAAAAATTTAGTGATATAGTGCTGATATAAATTTACTTAACTGACTCTACAGCAACTAAATTAAAATCTCACTATTTTAAAACACACAAGTACTCAAACAATAACTGTTTTATTCCTGAAATGGTACCAAGTCCAACGATCTTTTCTGGATATTATCTGACTACAATTATCAATGTTTAAAAAGGGGCAATGTACAGTAAATTCTGTCTCCAAACTAGTTAAGACCAAGAGCTCCTTTCTAATCTAACTTATAAAAGCCCACACACAAGGCATATCAGTAATACTCTATGGTGGCCCAGGGGCATCCTATGAATTAGGTGCAAAGATCTATCTAGTCTCAACATTTAAGGGCTTGGATTCAAAGAACCTATATTGCAATACCTTCAACTAAAATATAATCAGATCTTATCAAGTTTGCCATCAACGTGTTAGAAAACACACAAACACCACACACACACACACACAAACAAAAACAAAAAAAAACCAGAAACTGTGAAAATGACTCATCCTCAGAATACTTCAATACAAACTACTCTGTAACCACTTTGCATTCATTACTAACAGCTGAAGGTTCTTAAACACACACAAAAAAACCTTAAGATTAGGGTAATAACCGTGGAAACTTCCAAAAAAATACTAAACAGACATAACACTAAGATTTCATTTCTGATTTTTTTACTTTTAGTGCAAAAGTCAAAGTTGCACTTTCTTTATTCATAACCCAATCTTATGTCAAACAGCTCTATTGATAAATGTCCATTTTGAATTGCAAAAGAATAAATATCGCTTTCATGGCATTCTCTTTGACTTTCACAACTCAAACTCATCTGATATTTAACTGTGGAACTAGAGCGCTCGCTCTCTCTCTCTCTCTCACACACACACACACACACACACACACACACGCCTTCTTAGGTCATTTTTAATTGTAAAAAAGTAGCAATTCTAAAAAAAATTTAGCATTTCAATATTTAATTGCTCCTAAAAATTGAAACGTATTGTTTCATTAACTGTATCACAAGAATTGAAACCGTAAGATTCAAAGAAACAGGCTAAATTTAGTATATAAACATTTGACCCCAATGTAACACTTAAGACATCCTACGTCTAACTTTACCAAGTTCCCTCTTTTGTTCCACATAAAAGTTTCGCAGTTACTCAGTCCCATGTCAACTGAAAGTGTATTCCGAATTAAATACTTCAAAGAAAGACCCTTCATTTTCTGCAAGGGCTCAATTCACAGAATCACCCCCTAAAGGCAAAAAACAAAGTAGTCTTTCTCCACACACTCTTAAGCCTAATATTCATAAAAACACTCAAGTAACAAATAATATGAACTTACAAAAATCACTTGTGCTTATCAGTTAGGAACTTAAATTACCTTCTCCTTGAACACAAAGGCAATATACATCTTGAAGTCAAACTGGTCAGCTAGAGATTCTTTTTTCTTTCTAAGCTGAGCACGTAGTCTGTTCAGAGCTTGTTTCTTCCGGGAGTTTGGGTCCCCCATTTTGAAATACAGGTGGTACTAAAGCCTTTGGAAATTGTCACTAAACTATGGGCACTTTTTCTTAAGACTCAAGTACAACAGAAACAAGTCATTTTTTTTCCTGCTAATATGATTGAATAGCTAAAATCACAACTGTAACCCCCAAACTGCACCTTCTGGCAATATTAGCAGACTGTCATACCACAGGGTCAAGAAACAAAAGTTGCTGTCCAGTCATGTTTGGACAATAATGTTTGGGGGAGAGATGGGAAAGGGGAAGGCGAGGAGGATAAGAGGAGAAAAAACCTCGAACTAACTTTCTGGAAAACACATTTGGCTAAACTGCCAAAATAAAAGGCTTTGAGGGGAAAATGAAAAACCTATCATCAGGATTTAGGTGTGCAATAAAACACAGTTGACACCAGTCCAATCCTTGAAATCCATCCGGATTTTTCCCCCTTTTAAGAAAAGGGATTAAGAAAAGGAAAAAGGAGGGGAAATTGTGATGTTGTTTCCCAAATATAGAAAAGGAAAAACAAAACAAAACAAAAAAAACAAAAACCACCAAAACAGGGTAGGTGAATGAAACTGAAATCCCCAGTTGGATTTTACCCAGCCAGATCCATGGCTGTAGTACCTGATTAATTCTTAGTTATTTCAGATTTCACTACTGCTATGTACTGTCAGTGCTTTGCTATTGATTACACTTGGTGGTGAGCAAAGAGAAAAGTGCAAAATCAGCAGAGAAAGAAGGGGAGAGGTACAGGGTTTCCCTGCAATCAACTACAGTGTATACCGGGGGCGGACAGCTGTTGCCCAAAGGAGCCATGAGAAAAAACAGCGGAGTCATTACCAACTTCCCCATCACCCACGTTTTCACCCTCAGGCGGCTGCGAACGCTGCTGCCAAGGAGAACCATGATGGCAGAGGGAAAGGGGAGGGTCTATTAAACGATATTAATAGTTATTCCGGCTCCGTGATTAGCCCTGATTAATGCCCGGGATCCAAGCACCCTCAGCCCTGAGGTGGGTTCTACATTCCCCGGGGAGCCCTCCGTATAAATCTGACCCCGTTCAGGTTCGGGATGGTGGGGAGTTCTATTATCTTCGTGTGAGCATGGCTGAGGCAACGGTGGCGGGTTCTCCCACGTCCCAGGCCGGGCCCGGGGATCACCTGCCTTCGAACCCCAGGTCCCACCCCCACCCCTCGCCTTCAGCGGCAGCGACTCACTCGCACCACGGGAGACACTGGATCACTCGGGTTCTCACTCATTTCACCGTGGAAACAATTCCCGCCCGGGTAGAGGAGGCGGAAAGAGAGAGTAAGTGGGATCAGTTGGGAAGGGAAAAGAAGAAAACAATCGTGTTAATAAGAAATTACTTCTTAAAAGAAGCCCACCCACCCCACCCCAAAAAAAAGAAAGGAATGAAGTTCCCGGGTTTCTGGATTCGCTTTTCCCGTTCAACAGCCCATGTTTCCCGAGTGGGGGCGGCTGGGTGGTTTCCCAAGGGGGCAGAGGCCGGGATCGAGGCGGCAGGGCGGGGTCCCCGCGGAGAGGAGAGCGGGACTCGCAGGCCGACCGTCGGGAGGGCCGTCTAGCCGCAGCCTGCGGGCGGAGCGGCGGCTGCGGAGGAGGAGGCGGCGGCGGCGGCGGGAGCGCTGCTCGTGGCGCGGGCGGGAGCCATGTCAAGAGAACACGACGGGCCGACGGAGCCCCTCCATGCCCGCTGCGCTGCGCTCTGTGGCCGGGCCGCGCGCACTGCTGCCGCCGCTCAGCCCCCACCTGGGCCCCATAGTCGGGCTCGGCGCCCCGGGCGAGGACGGAGGGAAGGACGCGGCGCGGGGGCTGCGGGGGGGGGGGGGAGGACGGCGAGGAAAAGAGGAGAGCGCGCGGGAGGGACGGGGAGGGGAGGGGAGGAAGCCCTGCGCTACGGCCTGTCCGCGGAGTGAGCACGGCAAAGTTGTCTCAGTTCAAGCGTCGGCTCCCGAGGCCTACTTCGCCCGACAGTCTGGTTCAGGAAGAAAAGAGTCCCAAAGAGCCCCGAGGAAGGGGGTTTAAAAAAAAAGGAGAGAGAGAGAGAGCCGGAGTGGAGGAGGGCGAGCGTCCGCGGGGCCACAGCCTCGTTTCCCCCCGCACCGGAGTGGCTGCAGAAGCGGCGGCTGCCTCGGGAACCTCCCGGGTCCGGGGCTGAGTCGCGTTTGAGGAAAAGAAACAAGAACAAACAACTTAAAATGGCAGCGACGGCCGCTGCGTCACCCGCCCCTCGGCGGCACCGCCCCGAGCGCTCTGCGCCTGCGCGCACGCTGGACGCTAACATGTGTGCCAGAGCGCGGGGGGGGAGAGGCAGGAACGGAAGTGTGAAGGTTTTCACGATCGCGAAGATAGAGAACCGAAGATCGATAATCTATCGTACATCAAACCCTTTGTAAATAGTGAGCGGCTTGGAAATGAAGATTCCCCTGGGATGTTTCTTTCCCTAAGGGGAGTTTGAGAACACTTACTCCCCTCTTCCTCGAGATGGAAAGTCCTAAGGCGTGGAAAGGGGCTCCCGCCACTCCCTCCGCCCCTCCTTCAGCCTGTCGGGGTCTCCGGCGTTGGCCTCTGCCCCGCCCTCTTTTACGTCATAAGAGCACGCCCCCACGCCCTTCGTGACGAAGCACGGGATTGTGTCGCTCTGCCTCCGCGCTCTGCTGGGCAGCTCTGGTTGGACTGTGAGGCTGATTGATCCCCTCCAGAGCAGCGATGCGCAACCTGTGTGGTCGGTGCTCCTTTGGGGCCAAAGGACCTTTTCACAGGGGTCTTAGACCGTCGGAAAACACAGATACTTACGTTACGATTCCTAATAGTGGCAAAATTACAGTTAGGGAATAGCAACGGAAACAATTTTACGGTTGGGGAAGGGGGGGCATCACCAAACATGAACTGTATTAGCATTAGGAAGGTTGAGAACACTGCTCTAGAGAATCCCAAGAGCCAAAGCCGAGGAAGTGGGCGGGAAATGGGCGTTGGAAGGGGCAGGGTGGGGAAAGAACCCGGTCGTGCTTTGGAAGGTTACGGGATGGTGTTAGATTTACTTTATTATTCTCGGGAGTCGGCCGGTTGGTAACTTGCAACAACGGAGAATCCATTTCGAGTGCCTGGAATGGAACTTGTTTACAGCCCAGCGAGTTAGCGTGTAGGGCTCTATCCTCACCTGGCTTCCTGCGCCACCACGGAAAGTGGACCTCAGGCTTTAAGCGAGGTCAGAGATGTCCTGTATGGGTTGCTGCTGGCTTCGAAGAGGCAGCCGAACTCGACGTGCAATAATTCCCCACCCTGGTGAGAACAGGGATCCCCGAGGACCTCAGACCTACATCCCGTCCTTCTGGCTCTGTCCTCAACAGTAAAGAGGACACTGGAACGTTTACCGCTGAATCACGCCGTCCTTGACCCCAAAGAGCGCTGACTCGGTTTCTGGGAGCTATTGTGTGATAAAACTAAGTTACATAATTAATCAGCGAAAGTCGATACTCCACGTGGAGCAAAGCCTGTGTGCTTCATTCCTGGCTACTCTGATGAAAATAAGTCCAGTCTCCTAAATAGCTGCTTTTCAGTTGGTGAAATCAAGGTGTCCGAGCTATAATCACCCTTTATCCATAAGCCGAAGAAATTACTAGGGCCCATCCTTCAGTGTAAGTTGTTCAAAACCAAGGATGAGATTCCTGATCTTCCCAACTTATTCCTAACTTTAGAAAATAAAAAAATTTGCGTTGGCTATAGTGGCTGTAATCCCAACACTCAGGAGGCCGAAGCAAGAGGATTGCTGCAAGTTCCAGGTCACTCTCCTTCAAACATTCAAGGTCAGCCTGGAATACCATAGAAACCCTGTCTCCACCGCCACCACCACCACCAAAGAAAAAACAAAAACAAATAAACCCAGTGTGGTGGCACAGGTCTGTACACCAGAGCTGGGGAGGCTGACAGATGGGGATTGCTACAAGTTTGAGATCAGCCTAGTCTATATAGCACGTTCCAGGCCATCCAGGGCTATATAGGAGGACCCAGCGTTGTAAAAAAAAAAAAAAACCACCAAAAGAATGACTTGGGAGATGGCTCCGTAAATAAAGGCACAAGCTGCCAAACCCTACTTGAGTTCGATCCCAGGTCCCACACAGAAGTCTTATGACCTCCACACGCGGGCCATGTCATGAACACACATACCACTACCCGTAATAAACGTAATTTTCAATTAAAAAAATATATGTGATAAAGCTTGGAATACTCCTTTGCTGATTTATCCTCACAATCACAAACTGAAAAACATGAGTAAAATTATTTCAGAGTTAATGGAGTTAATGATATAAGCAAGTAGATCATTTTCATGGAAGAATTTAATGGCCTTTATAGAAATGAACACATATGCCACACATATTGATCTCTTTAATGTATACATTCTAATGGTGTTTAGTATTTTTGCAGAGTAAAGTAACCATCACATTCTCAAACCAAAAAGACCTAGTACCCATTTATTAGTCATTCTCCTTTCCAACCCTTGGAAACCACCAATTTATATTATTTCTTTAGGCTTGTCCTTTCTAGATTTTATGTAAATGAAATGCAGTATGTGATGTAATGTTTTGTGATTAGTTAATAGTTTTTTTAAAAACGTGTGTGTGTGTGTGTGTGTGTGTACACACGAGCACACTCTAGCACATGAGAACAAATGCCTATGGAAAAAACCAGAAATGTCTATTCCCTGGAGCTGGAAATATAGGTAGTTGTGAGTCCCCAGACAAGGGTGCTAGGAATTGAACTCTGGTCCTCTGTAAAAGAGTACGCACTCTTCCCCTGAGCCATCTCTTTGGCCCCGTTAACATGTTTTTAAGATCTACTCATAATTTACCAATACTTAATTTTTGTTGATGAATAATACTCCGTGCTAAGTCAGGTGTTCTTTTTTTGCTGGCCCTTCAACTGTTAAACATTAAATTGTTTCTGCCTTTTGATATTATAATGCTATTGGTAACGCTTGCTTAAAAGTTCTGAATACATATATAGCTCTTCAAATTCTCTTGGATAGTAACCAAGGAGTAGAATTTCTGAATCTTGTGCTTTTCATGTACTTACTGGTCATTTTTCTGTCTTTGTAAAAGAAACGTCTATTCAGAGATTTGTCTATTTAAAATTTCTTATCGAAGTGTAGGAATACACTGCAAATATTTTCTCCTGCATTTCCCCATCCCCCCTTTGGTGACATCCTTCCTGGTACCAAAAAAATCAAATTTACTATTTTTTTCCTTGTGTTTGTACTTTTAGTGTCATATCTAAGAACAATGAAGAATTTTTATGCTGCTACAAAAATTATGGGCAGGGAGAGCCAGCTGGGTGCTGTGGTAGGTATCTGAGACAGGAGAATCACAAAAAGCCCAGGAGTTTGAGGCAAATGAGGTCAATATAGAGTCCCTGTATCAAAAACAAAACAAAGTCAGGATGGAGAGGTGTTAAGGAAAATGTTAGGTTTTAGTTTCAGACTTGAAGGTAACAGGTTACAAGCCGAACAAATCCTACAATTTGTGCTGTGCACCTTGGCCAGCTCTTAGAGAAATACGCCACAACACAGAAACCATATGCCTCAAAGGGAGAAAACTGCTCTGGCTCCATTTTCTCTGAAACTTGGAAAGGCAATAAAATAGTGAGTGTTGTCAAGGGAAATGGACAGAAATTAAATCTCTGACCATAATGTTCTCCAGTGAAATTAAAAGGCTGAGACTCAGATTTTCTGGGGGAAGCTGGAGAGATGGCTCAGCAAATAGAGTGCTTTCTGTACAAGCACAAGGTCCTGAGTTCAAATCCCGGGCACATAGGCATGCCTAAGTGTGCCTGTAACCTTAGCATTATGGTGGTCTGAAACGGCATTGCTGGGGCTTGCTGTGCTCGAGCCAAGCTGCAGATAAACACTGTCTCAGGGGAATACAGCAGAACTTGACAGAGCAGGACACTCAGTATCCTCCCTGAGGCACCCAAAGTACGTGCAACCTTACATGTACCCCAACACACATATAATAAGTAAGTAAGTAAATAAGATTTGGTAGGAATCGCTCAAGCCTGTACTTCCGGCACTGAGAGGTAAGGGCAGGAGGCTTCAGGGTCATCTTCAGCTTCATCATGAGTTTGTTTGAAGTCAGGAGGACTATATGAGAAACACCTCTTCTAACAAGGTCTAAAAAACACCAAACTATGGAAAAAAGTATACTTCATTATGTTAGATATCACCAAGTTTGGGCCAGGATGCTTCAAACAACTGGATTGGTGGAGCCAAGATGGTGGCACCTTGGTTAAAAATATCTGTTTAACTGGGTGGTAGCGGCACACACCTTTAATCCCAGCACTCAGGAGGCAGAGGCAGGTGGATCTCTTTGAGTTTGAGACCAGCCTGGTCTACAGAGTGAGTTCCAGGACATCCAAGAATACACACAGAGAAACCCTGTCTTGAAAAAAACAAAACAATTTAAAAAAAAAAAGAAAAGAAAAAGAGCTGTTTAATTTCTTCTGGAATTTTTTTTTTTTAGATAAGATGATGTGTTATTTAACTATGCAAAGGTTATAAAACTGAAATGGCAGGCAAAGGAATATGATGTCGTTGTGTATTTGAAACACGGTCTCAGGGCTAGAGAGGTGGCTTGTCTGGGTTCTACAGCCAGTTCCTACACAGTGGCTCACAGTCATCCTTAATTCCAGTTCTAGGGGATCCAACGCCTTCTTCTAGTGTCTGGACACATACCTGAATGCAGGCAAACATACACATAAAATAAGATTTTTTTTTTAAGTAACAGAGTCTTACTATAAAGCCCAGACAGCCTCTAACTCTAGGAAAGCCTCCTGCCTCAGCCTCCCTAATGCTGGGATTAAAGGAATATGTGACCACATCCTCAGAGTTTTCTTACAATACCAGATACACTGAAATTTCCTTAATGGAAATGCAACTAGCACAAAAAGAGATTACTCTTTCTTTTTTAGAAGGGGTCCTGGGACCCCTGGGCTCAGTGGCCTCCTACTTCAGCTTCCCAAGTGCTAGCAATACAAGCATGCACCATCACATCCAGGTTTCAAGATGTTACATTTGTAGTAACACCTTGTAAAAAGATTCTGTACCAGCCATCTCTGGAAGAATCAAGACCAATCTAAAAGAGCACTCCGAGGTTCTCTCCTAACCCCAATAGAAAGCCAGCACTGGACTGCCCTGTCTTCTGCTTTTATACCAAATTAAGAAAGGGTTACTCAAGCATGTGCTTACATCAACTAAATATGTGACAGCAAGACTGCCAACAGCAGGCATGGCGGCTCACCCTAATTCAGCACGTGGGAGAACTGCCTGAAGCTCTGAACCACAGAGTGAAAACTTGTTTCAAATGACAAAAACCAAAGACCAACAACAAAAGGTGCCAGTGGCCATGTCAGAGGAGCAGCAGGTGGTGACTGAAGTTCAAGGCTGGCTCAAATTCCTTTCATCTCAATGCTGAGGGATGCAGTCACAGGTTTCAGTGTGCATCATTAACAGAAACAAAGCCTCATAATAACTTCAGGTTAGATAAGAGTTTTGATAATAGCTTTAAGCTGAAAAACCCCAGAAAACAATATCAAGTTCACTAGGACACATAGCTAAGCTGTGTCAAAAATACAAATCAGCCCAATTGTTGTTACCTAATTCCTGGAGTTGGTTGATGATCAAAGATGATTAATTCCTTGTACCCATTTCTGCCCTCAATCTCTTTATATAAAAAAAACTATTGATGAATGGATATGCACCCTAAAGATCTAAAGTACAGCTGACTGATTGTTTTTATGTATAAAAGTTTAGGTTTGTTGTTGGGAAATATTATTTTAATACTTTTGTTTATGTTGCATTTGTTTAACTCTGTGAAGCTGTGATACTTTGCCTGTCTAAAACACCTGATGGTCTAATAAAGAACTGAACAGCCAATAGCAAGGCAGGAGAAAGGATAGCTGGGGCTGGCAGGCAAAGAGAAAATATAGGAGAAATCTGGGAGAGGGATATCAATATCTAGTAGCAAGAGAAGGAAGAGGACCCAGTGCTAGCCACCCAGCTACAAAACAAGCCACAGAGTAAGAAATGAAGAAAGGTATACAGGAATAGAGAAAGCTAAAAGCCTCAAGGCCAAAAATTAATGAGATAATTTAAAGTTAAGGAACGCTGGCTAGCAACAAGCCAAGCTAAGGCTGGGTATTTATAAGTAAGAATAAGCCTCCCTGTGTATTTATTTGGGAGCTGGGTGGCAGGCCCCCTAAAGAGTAAAAACAAACAACAACAGTTGGTGAGTCCTTAGGAGTCCTTATAGGACTAACTTTCAAGACAAATAGTAAAATGATTGATTCTTTCTTTGTGACTGCAATGTGCAGCCTGCCAACAAAAGAGTTGGCTGTGAAAAACACATGTTTTTACCCATACTCTGTAGGAATTTAGCAGAATCATTACATAGGATAAATATTATAATGAACAGCTGTTTTTCAGAAGTACTTTGACCTTGAAGAATCCTTGTGGGAAACAATGATTGTTTTGCAGCCATCTCATGACTTTGGTCACAAGGCACCTCAGGCACACCTGGGGTACTTGTATTATCGTGTATTACACATGATGCATAGTAAAGGACTAGAGTCACGGAGGCATATGGTGCTCCCCTTCAGTAAGACATGTAGATTAAGGTTAAGGGCCTCATATGAGGAAATACTTTGTGTAACAATCAGTAAATACAGCTTTATACAGTTGTTCTGGGGCCAGTCCAGTTCAGTCCACCTGAAGAGGCTGGACCTTCCTGCTGCCACATAGGCCTTAAAATTTCATCTTGGAGTGCCTTCTTTCTTCAACTGACAATGGAAGAACACAGAAAGAACATGGAAGAACAGAAAATAAAGAAAGAAATCATCAGAGAGGGTGTGAGTGTCTTTTTCCCTAACCCTCTCAGATAAAAATGTCTAGTATACCCACATGTCCCCGTGGATTCCTTCTAGCCCTGTACTCTTGGAGGCTGCCCCCCACCCCAGGTGAAATAAAAGGGAAAGAAAAAAAAGAAAAGAAAAGAAAAGAAAAGAAAAGAAAAGAAAAGGGAAAAGCCAATAAAGTATTTACAGACTTGTTACCTTTAACACATAGATTGCATATATTTCCTCTCCCATTACAAAATCTGGGTTTCATAATACTCTCATTCCATTTCCTATTTATGATCAGCAGTTACCACATTGTTGAGGAACTCACAAATACACTGTCCCTGAATTTTTATCTGAAGTTGATCAAACACAGACCATATTTATGATTAACAGTTAAATCATTGCAATAAAGATCTACTCAAAAGCTGGGCAGCACTGGCGTACACCTTTAACCCCAGCACTCAGGAGGCAGAGGCAGGCGGATCTCTTGAGTTTGAAGCCAGCCTGGTCTACAGAGTGAGTTCCAGGATAGCTAGTGCCATTACACGGAGAAACTCTGTTTCAGAAAAACAACAACAAAAATCTACTCACAACAAGTCTATGCACAGACTAACTTGTTCGTGGACTGCAAAGTTTGGTCACAAAAGCAGCAGTGCCAGCATGTCTCCAGATTTCAACCCTGGAGCTTTTCTGTCTGAGAGAGTGACAGCATATTGTAGAGGGACCCCAAAATAGCTTGACCACACAGCTGCCATGACAGTCTTAGAGGCCCAAATACAGCTTCTGGCAGACTTCACCCAGTGGGGCCTGCATCTAAGGAGAAATACCTGAGGCCCAGATACAGCTTCTGGCAGGCAACACCTGGACCCAGGAAGAGCCATAAGCTAACCCCACCCAGTGGGGCCTGCATCTAAGAGGCAATACCTGACATTTCAAACATTCCCTATACCCCTAGACAAATGTCAGCCAGTCAGGGTCCTGAACCCTGGAAATCCCCCTCACCCCAACCTCTGCTATGATAAAAACCCCACCCTGCCTGGGCTCTGGGCTCTCTGCTTTCACTTCTGTGGCAGATAGAGGGACCAAGCTCCAAGCCTGAAATAATAAAGGCTCTTCGCTTTTACATGTGGGATTCGGTCTCTGTGGTGATCTTTTGGGGGTCCCCGAGATCTGAGATCTGAGATCTGAGCATAACAGTGATGTGAGACCTATCTCGATAATACTACTACTAGCATCTAGAAAAGATGGGTGGCTTCAGCTAAACAGAAGTCACTATTGCCTGTTTAGACAACAGTTTTAGGGTATCTATGGGAATGGAAACTTGATGTCAAAACTGCAGCAGGTGCCTGACGGTGGTGGCACATGCCTTTAATCCCAGCACTCAGGAGGAAGAGACAAGTGGATCTCTGTGAATCTGAGGCCAGCCTGGTCTACAGAGAGAGCTCCAGAACAGACTCCAAAGCTACAGAGAACAGAGAAACCCTGTCTCAAAAACAAACAAACAAACAAACAAACAAACAAAAGGAATTCGGCAGGTATGAGCATTGACAGAATGAATGGGAACCCAGGATACACAGATAATTCATCTGAAATGATACTAGCCCCAGAGAGAGTATGTGCGTGGTGTAGACCAGGGATGAGTGCCCTTCAAGATCCTATTGCACAGTTGAAAATAAATGAAGAATGAATGAATAGAGTAGCCTTACAGATGGGAAGTCCCCTAAGGGAGCTTGGAAGCCCCAGGGATGAGTTTATTTTTTTAAAGGAGGGGGGGCCGGCGGGGGGGGGGGCGTGCGTGCATGTACAGAGCTGAGGTTGCAACTCCCTAGTAGAGCTACTAGATAACTTACCATGCCTGAGTCCCTAGGCTGATCTCCAGCACTACTGGCAAGAAATAAGGGGTGGGGGTGAGGAAGGGGGGAAGGGGGTAGAATGGAACCTAAGGCTGCCAGGCAACCTGGATGGAAGATAAGAAGATGTCTGTGAGGACCCAGGGATGGAGAAATTAGAATATTTGAGTTGGTGACATACAAGGAGGAAATTAATGAAGGTAAGGATAAAGAAGTAGAAAGAGGCTTTAGGAGAGAGAGAAAAAAAGAAGTTTCCAGCAGTCCATAAGAAAGCAGTAAAAGATGCCAAGGAACGGAATTAGTGGATCACAAATGGAAGCTGGAGCATGGACAGGAACAAAGAATCCAGGATTGTTGGCAGCAGGTGATTGAACAAAGTACCTGTGACTCTGTGAATTTCAGAACCACTTTACTGTCACTGCATCACCATTTCCGGTGTCTATGCCACAAACCCAACAGTGGAGTCATTCACACAAGGAGACGGAAGCCTGGAAGGTTCTCTGCCTGGAAGGTTTTTTTAGAACAAAATCAAGTACCCACTTTGCCCTAGGAGAAATATCTAAACTATCTACACAGACGGTGAGTGGCTTTGCAGAAGAATCTGGTTATGCCAAACCAGATTAGTCATGACTTCGCTGCAGAGCAGACCCGCAGGAAGAAATGAAAGCTGGAAGTGAGGACGTGAGTCACACTGGCATCCCTCCCTCCTCCTGCTCTCAGTTCTTACTCTTGGTGATTCATGACTTTGAAATGACTGCAATAGTTCCTAATATCACAGTGTAAAGGCAGAAGAGAGGAGTCCTTTGGGGGCCGTTCTTTTTGGGGACACTTTCCTTTCACAGTAGACACTGCCTCAAAGCTTACTGGCCGTGTGACCAGCTTCTCTTAGATCTGAGAGATGCCTGGAAGTGAACACAGACTAGTTATGCTGTAGCTAGCTCTTAGTGACTTATCCCTGGGAGCTAAGTTCACTGCTCAGCAAAAGAAGGTCCTGCTGCTGGCTGGTGGCTGGGGAGACGGGACAGCTGTTAAGAACACACACTGCTCTTAATTTGCAGAGGATCTAAGTTGGTTTTCTAGCACCCATTTCGGGTGGCTCACAACCACCTCTAGCTCCAGCTCCATTGAGACCCCTCTGACCTACATAGCATTGGCCACTCATGTGCACATACCTACACAAAGACACATAATAAATCATTTTAAAAAATACAACAACAACAACAACAACAACAAAACCACCAACAACAACAAAGACTACTCTAAATCGGGTAGGGTGGCACATGCCTTTAATCCCAGCATTTGCAAGGCAGAAGAATCTCTGCCCATTCCCTCCTCCGCCCCACACCTGCCACAGTAAATAAGCAAATGTAATCTAAAAATTTTAAAAACTGGATGGTTCCTGAGAAATGATACCCAAGACCGGCCTCGGTGCAGGCATGTGCATTAAACATGAGCACATTAAAAATAAAAAGAACTTCAGATATATGTGTTTCATCTGGAATACACATAGAAATCAATGCATCTCTCAACTCCCTGAAGAGCTTCTATTTGCAATAGACGGTAACTAACACACACCTACAACTGGTTAAAGAACAAAGAGTAAGAGACTCCAGAATGGCTCAACCCTAAAGGGAACATACATGCCCCATGCACCCCCTCCCAAGGCTCAAGGATCATTTCAGAAGAGGAGGTGGAGAGAGTGTAAGAGCCAGAGGCAGTGGATGAGCACAAGGAAACGTCTTCTGGACTCATGTGAGTGCACACTCATTACAACACACAAAACTTGTGTAAGACCAAGCCAGACCAAACCCAGCACGAGATTTAAACCCAGTCAGTCTGGCTCCATCGTCTGAACTAAAAGTAAGTTCATAGCGTGGTTGCATGTAAAAAATATCTGGGTGCCAAGGAAAAAATCATAGTATTAATACATCTACACAAGAGAGTTCCAGACAGCTTTAAACTGCTTGGAAGGAACAGCTACACATACCATTTGAAAAGGTCTTCAAGGCGCACAGGACATGACAGGAAGGCCGATAGTACAGAACACTGGGCCTCCTGTGTGCTTATTTGTGCATGAAGATGAAAGGTGCATTGTTTGGTTTTGGTTTTTTTTGAGACAGGGTTTCTCTGTGTAGCCCTGGCTGTCCTGGAACTCCCATTGTGGACCAGTCTGGCCTCGAACTCAGAGATCCGCCTTCCTCTGCCTTCAGAGTGCTCTGATTAAAGGTGTATGCCTCTACACCCAGCTAGAAAGGTACCTTTTTATTTTCTTTTTTTTTTTTTTGGTTTTTCGAGACAGGGTTTCTCTGTGTAGCTTTGCGCCTTTCCTGGAACTCACTTGGTAGCCCAGGCTGGCCTTGAACTCACAGAGATCCGCCTGGCTCTGCCTCCCGAGTGCTGGGATTAAAGGCGTGCGCCACCACTGCCCGGCTACCTTTTTATTTTCTCTTGGCATCAGGATTAATAAGGAGGTGATTTAGTTTATGTCTTGTTAAAAACATTGTGATAAGCTGATGGGTTGATGGGGAGGGGCAGCATTTCCCAAACCAGAACTGATAAAGATTTAGTCAAGACAATAATTTACTAAAAGGGTGTGATGGCACACACCTGTAATCCCCGCACCTGGTTGACACAGAAGGATCAGGGGTTCAAGGTCATCCTGTACTTCTTCAGACTTATCACTAATAAAACAAAAAAGGAAATTTAAATGCTGGTGGCCATGTCAGAGAAGCAGCAGGTGGCAATTAAGTTCTAGGTGTCAGCCCACCAGGAGGCAATTCCCAATGGGTGAATCTCTTTTAGGCAAGACCCTGAGACCCCAGACCCCAGAACATCTTTTGCTTCTGCTGTGCCTTTATATGTATGCTGCCGCTATCGCCTGCCAACAAGAGTTGGCTATGAAAAAATACTTTCTGCTTGCTCATGTTCTGTTAATATGTAACAAGTTACTTAGATGTGAATGTATATGGGTTATTGGGGTGCCTTTGTTTTTAATCATGTGAGGGAGATAAAAAATGTGTTTTTACCTGTACTCTATAGGAATTTAGCAGAATGTATGGGGTAGATATTAGAATGAACAGCTGTTGTTTAGAAATACCTTGACCTTGAAGAATCCTTGTGGAAGACAGTGATTGTTTTGCTGAAGGGGCTTTGCAGCCATCCCATGACTTTGGTCACAAGACCTGAGGCTCTTGTATTATTGTGTATTGCACACGATTGATTACATAATAAAGGACTAGAGTCATGGGGGCATGGGATACTCTCCATCAGTAAGACATGTAAATTAAGATTAGGGACCTTGGTGTGAGGAAATATTTTGTGTAACAATCAATAAATACGCCTTTGTACCCCTGTGCTGTTGGGGGAGGGGGAGTTCAGTCCATCAGAGGAGGCTGGAGCTTCCTGCCGTCACATGGGTCTTAAGATTTCATCTTGGGCCGGGCGGTGGTGGCGCACGCCTTTAATCCCAGCACTCGGGAGGCAGAGCCAGGCGGATCTCTGTGAGTTCGAGGCCAGCCTGGACTACCAAGTGAGTCCCAGGAAAGGCGCAAAGCTACACAGAGAAACCCTGTCTCGAAAAACCAAAAAAAAAAAAACTTCAACCAACAATGAAAGATCACAGAAGGAACACGAAAGAATAGAGAATAAAAAAGGAAACTATCAAAGGAGAGTGTGAGTGTCTTTTTCTTCTTACCCCCCTCAGATAAAAAAGTCTAGTACAATCGCCAGGCGGTGGTGGCGCACGCCTTTAATCCCAGCACTCGGGAGGCAGAGCCAGGCGGATCTCTGTGAGTTCGAGGCCAGCCTGGGCTACCAAGTGAGTCCCAGGAAAGGCGCAAAGCTACACAGAGAAACCCTGTCTCGAAAAACCAAAAAAAAAAAAAAGTCTAGTACAGGCCAACTCTGTGGATTTCCCTCTGAGCCCTGTGCGCTGGAGGCTCCCCCCCCCCCCCCCCCGCAGCGATATTTAAAGAAACAGGAAGCTAAAGAGAAGCTGCAGCAGAAACACAAGAGACAAGTACTAGTTCCTTCAGTGCTGAAGGTCAGTGTCAGTGTAAACTTGACAGAATCTGCAGTCACCTGGGAGATGGGCCCCTGGGCTTGTCTGTGGGCGATTACTTGGTTTCACTAATTGATGTGTGAAGACCCATCTTAATTAGAGGTGGCACCATGGCACGGGCAGGGGTTCTTGAGTATCAGTAGAGAAAGGGGGGTGAGCAGCAACCGGTGTTTACTGGTGTTTCTGACCAGTAAATGTGACTACGGGAGCGATGTGACCAGATCCTGCTGCCTGCACTTCCACGACGGCCTCCACCTTGAATTGTGAGCCACAAGTAAACTGTTCTTCTTTAAGTCACTTTTGCCAGAGCATTTTATCACAGCAACTAGGAAAAGAAACCAAGATAACTGCCTCGAAGATGTGCTCTGTCTCCTGCCAGCTGCTTGAATTCCTGCAGAGCATCTGCTGTAGCACACAGTGTCTTTGGGGCTTCTGCTTCATTCACTGGTGCTGGGATTTTGCAGAATAGTAAGCATATGGCTTGACAAAGAGGATGAAGAGTGCTAGTGGGTTATTACTGCTTTTTGTTCTTTCTTTTTTTTCCTTTTTTTTTTTTCTTTTTTGGTTTGGTTTGGTTTTTAGATAGACCTTTAAAGTACACATCGCTGTATGTACAGGTCCTCTTAAATGTTTTCCTCCTGCAACCATTTTTAACTGTATGTTTTGTTTGCTGCCTTGTTTGTCTGTTTAGATAAAATCTCCTGCAGCCCAGACTGGCCCAAACTCACTATGTAGCTAAGGATAACCTTGAATTCCCGAGCTTCCTATTTCTATCTTCTGAGTGCACTACCATGCCCGGTTTTGGTGCATATTTTTTGATTTTTTTATAATTGTCAGTGCTGAGAACACTGTTTCTTGTAAATGAAACTCAAGTCAGAAACTCAAACAGCAGTTTCAAAACTGAGCCGTTATGAGCTAACGAGCTAGAAGGCGGTGGTAAAAGGCTTGCCACACGAGGCTGCTTACCTGTGTTTGATTCCTGGAACCTAGGTAAAAGCATAAGGAGAGAAACCACGCCGTAAAGTTTTCCTCTCACCTCCACACACACACACACACACACACACACACACACACAGTTGATAATAATAATTTTTTAAAAAGTCAGACATTCTAACACAATCCAATCCAAAGGTGTATTAATTTGAGACATGCTGAGGACTGATGGTAGAACAATATTGAAAGAGTTTTCCATAATTAAACTATTATGTTTTTATAAGGGCAAAAAACTATATAAACAAAACAACAAAAATCCAGTATTGCTGGGCAGTGGTGATGCAGGCCTTTAACCCCAGCACTTAGAAGACAGAGGCAGGCGGATCTGTGAATTTAAGCCCAGGCTGGTCTACAGAGCTAGTTCCAGGGCAACACTGAGAAACCCTGTCTTGAAAACCAAAACCAAAACCAAAAACAAAACAAAAACCAAAGAAAACAAGCAAAAACCAAAACCAAAACAAAAAACCAATATCACAACGTGTAATAGTCTCATATGTGAGCTGAGGTGTTTGAGGCAGAATTCCTTGGTGTCATACAGCACGACGGCACGCACGTTGCAAAGTGCACGGGTATGTTTAGAACTGTGGTCGTTTAAAATGAGAAATGCCCCACCAGGCTCAGGTCTTTAAACGTCTCTAGCGGGTACTGTCAAGGGAGGTTATGGACCCCTTAGAAGAGATGCCTTGCTGGAAGAAGTACGTCACTGGGGGATGGGCTTTCGGGCTTTGTGGCTTTACCCCATCTTCAGTCATTCTCTCTGCTTCCCGCACATGTGGTTGCGATGTGGTAGCCCAGCTCACTCACTACTCCCACTGCCTTGCCTGCCTACCATGATGGACGAGTCCTCTGGAACAGTTAAACTATAGTAAACTTTCTTCCACAAGATGCTTTTGGCCATGGTATTTCATCACAATATCAGAAAAGAAACTAATACCAGACCAAGGCTACAGGAACACACACAGTTGAACAGGGGCCAGCTCTGCCACACACACCTCTGAGTTACAATGTCTTTGATTTTCAATCAACTTTTGGTCATAGCGTATTCAAAAACTTTTCTATTACCATAACTTTTGCGACAACTCCCAACTTCAGTAATGTGATCCTCATTACAGGGCTGTGACCCATTAATTTTAGAAGCTGTGTCATATTCCAGTTTGGTAGCCATGGCACAAGTTCTATAGCAGACTTTTGCAGTTTTGCCTGAACAACCAAATGTCTTAGTCCGTTTTCTGTTGCTGTGAGAAGAAACTCAAGATTGGACACTTTATAAAGAAAAGAAAGTTACGTGCTCATGGATCTGGAGGTTGGGAGGCTAGGTACCAGCATTCACCTTTCTGTGGTTTCCTGACCATGGACAGAATGTAACCAGTTTCCTCACAGGCCTGTTGCCACATGACGAGGTTGCTCTTGCCACTGTGCCTTCCCACCTTGGTGGACTGGATCATCAAACCACGAGGCAAACCATTCCTTCCTCACATCGCTGTTGTCAGGGGTTTCTCATGCCACAACCACAAGAAAAGTAAGTCACGTGCCCTCTTCCTCTCCTCTTTCATTTTCCACACTGCCTTGCAATGCTCCACTCTCTTCCCACAAGGCCTTCCTTTCTTAGTCACAAGGTAGGCTCTCTAGTTAACCTGAGAAGAGCCAACATTTGCGTTTCTATTGCTGTGATAAACACCCAGACAACTATCAGCTTAGGGGAGGGCAGGCTGATTTTACTTCCTGATTCCAGGTTACAGTTCATCATAGCAAAGACGTCAAGACAGGAACTTGAGGCAGCTGGTCACACCACATCCACAGTCAAGAGCAGGGAGAAGTAAACACATGCATGCTCCGTGCTCATCTATGTCTGTTCTTATACACTTCAGAGCCCAAAAGAAGGGAATGGCGCCACCCGCTTTCAGGTTGAGCCTTACAACACTTAAAGCAATCAAGACCATCACCCATGGACATGCCCATAGGCCACTCTCATCTAGGCAATCCGCCTTTGAAACTCTCTTCCCAAGTGATTCTAAGTTGTGTCAAGTAGACAGTTAAAGTTAACCATCGAAGCTGTGTCAACAGGAGCCACAGTAAATCTTCCATTCCTCAGAAGGTGACAGCCAGGTGACCCCCAGTATACCCACGAAGGCCCGCAGTACCTGGCACACGGTTGTTACTCAGAATTTGTTTGCTTTACAAACAAGCTATAAATGAAACACTTGACTTCACGTTAAATATTGGAATAGATACGTGAAAAATGTTATGTTTCTCAAGCAAAGAAAAAAAATCCTACAGAAACCTTATTCTGTTTGGAGGTAGACAAGGAGCCTAGGTGGCCTCTGTCCACCCTTCCAATACGGTCATTCTGTTTGCTTCAATATTGTCCACGTGTAGGGAGAGAGGATACATTCATCTTGGTTAATTAATTAAACTTCTAAAGAACAAGCTGGTTATGGTGGTGCATGTCTGAAATCCTAGCCCATGGGAGGCAGAAGCAGGAGGGTATTGAGGTGAAAGCCAAAATGGGCTGCCTAGGGAATTCGAGGCCAGCCTGGACTACATAATGAGACACTGCATAACAATTTTTTTTGAGGGGGCTGGAGAGATGGCTCAGTGGTTAAGAGCACTAGCTGTTCTTCCAGAGGTCCTGAGTTCAATTCCCAGCACCTACATGGTGGCTCACAACTGTCTCTAATGAGATCTGGTGCCCTCTTCTGGCCTGCAGGCAAACATACAGGCAGAACACTGTATGCATAATAAATAAATAAATAAATCTTTAAAAAAATTTTTTTAAAGAATATGGCATAGCTGTGAACAAACGTTAAGTTTGGTCAACAGATGAGAAAAACTCAATACAGACTGCTAAATAGATGAGTCTTCCAAATTCAAGACCTACTTTTAATTTAGATAGCATTGCTACCTAGTGGTCAGGAGAAATTATTGTGACTAATGTTATTAAATTATTGTGAATAAATTTATAAACGCTTTTTAAAGATTTTACTTTTTTTTAAACAGGCATGGTAGTATAGCCCTTTAATCCTAGCATTCAGGAGGCTGAAATAGGCGGTTATGTGTTAGTTTGAGGCCAGTCTGTTCTACGTGGCAAATTCTAAGTCTTGGGCTACATAATGAGGCCTGTCTCAAAATGACAAAAAAGAGGTTTGTAGGAAACCAACTCCGACCTATCGAAGGGTTCTTGGGGGGAGGAGTGAGGAATGAGGAAATATTAGATAGAAATATAGACGTAGATGGAGAGAAAAACAGAAACACAGGTTAGCTTTGGGAGGGCCCTAAGTCAATACCCAGCCACTCCTCCCCCACCCCCGACTTTATTCATAGTGGATAAAACATCAGCAAGGGGAGGAGCAAAAGACCTCCTCCTTCCAAGGTCGAGGTATAAAGTACCAACAAGTGTAGACCCTTCAAAACACCTGATACCCATACCTTTGGCCAAATCACATCCCATTATGCAGCCCTGCTGGGCAAAGCAAGCTCAGACTTTCTGACCTTGAATAAGGCCTTATTAGGAAGCCTCTGTGAGCCCTCACAGAGGTTAAAAAAATATTATGTGTGTATGTGTTCACGTCTGTGCATGTGTGAGTACAGGTATACACTAAATTCAGAAGAGGGCATTAGATCTCCTGAAGTAGAGTTCCAGGTGGGTGTGAACCACCTTTTGTGGGTTCTGGGAACTGAGACTCACTGAAAGAGCAGTGTGAGCACTTCACTGCTGAGCTCTCTCTCCCCTCATGATGGACATTCTGAAACTGAATCCAAACAGTGTTTGAAGAATTCTATAGGTTTGCTCTGTACTAGCTTGGGGTTTGGGGTAAAAATTTAGGAAGTCAGTGGGAATTTCTTTTTTCCTTCCTTTTTTTGGGGAAAAATATTGTCATATTTCTTCCTAAATACACTACATGATAATCTATCAGTGACAGATTTTAAAACTGGCATTGCATTTTTACTGACTTACTTTGTGGGTATGGGGTGAGGCAGGAATGTATATGCCACAGCACATGTGTATACTTCAGGGGTCAACTCTTTTCTTCCACCATGTGGATCCCAGGGATTGAACTCAGGTTGTCAGATATGGCAGCAAGTGCCTTTACCAGCTGAGCCATCTTGCTGGTCCCATTGTTTATTAAGGTAATTATGTTTTCAGAATTCTCAGTTCCGTTTTTTACCCATCTCTTGTACCATCTGCTACCAACCCCCAAAGGTACCATTTCCTAGTTCTATTATTTTCTAACTTGGCTTCTTAAGAAGGCTTTATTTAGAAACCCTGTCTCAAAAAACCAAAATAATAATGATAATGATAATAATAATTTTAAAGGTTTTATGTATTATTACTGGGGAGGGGGCATGTGTGCACAAGGAGGTCAGAGAACAACTTTGTGGAGTAAGTTCTCACTTTGCACCTTTCCATGGCTTGTGGGTGAGGAGCTCAGCTCATCAGGTTTCTCAGCAAAGACTTCACCCACAGAGCCATCTCATAGCCTATGATTTCTCCTTTTGATGATGTTTGCACTTACCTGGCAGGGAAGATGCCATGATCATGAAGATGGTTTTCCCAGGGTGAAGCTGATCCCCAAGATTTCCCCCAATGCAGGAAACTCGACTATAATTTGTGGTAGTAGAGGACTGCATTTAATACCCTCCAAAGTAAATACGTACAAATATTTATATGCCTTTTTAAATTTTGTTTTGTTTTGTTTGAGACAGGGTTTCTTTCTCTGTGTAGCCCTGGCCGTCCTGGAACTCGATCTGTAGACCAGATTGGCCTCGAATTCAGAGATCTGCCTGCCTCTGCCTCCTGAGTGCCGGGATTAAAGGCATGCACCACCACCACCTGGCTCATATGTTTTTCTTATAAAAGAATTAAAAAATCATATATGAACACTTTTTAGGAGGAGGGATTTTATAACCTGATTTTTTTCCTCTTTTTTCTTCTATTTCAAACTACATCAAAGCTGGGTGTAGTAGCACAGGCCTTTAATTCCAGTACCAGAGGGTGGGGTGGGGGTGGGGGTAGGAATTGGTTGGATTTCAATCCCTGAGCTTGGACAAGCTCAGAGATTGGCTAGATTTTGTCCTCAGGGATTGGTTCATTTTTCCTGCTCAGGAATCAGTTGATTTCGTGCTCACTTGGTCAGGGGCAGAATGTGTTTTTTTGGTTCTGGTTTCAGAGCCAAAGTGTGTTTCTTTCACTGGCTCTGGTTTTAGGGTCAGGGTGTGTTTCTTTGGCTGGCCCATCTCAGCTAGCAGCTTTGAAGTTGTTTTGGATGCAGATTTTGAAAAAACTGTAACAGAGGCATTCTGAGAGGCTAGATCACCTGGGCTACTTGTCTTCATTGGTGTCTGGTCCTTATTTTCTGAAAACACATAAACTTTTTTTTTTTTTTTTTTGAGACAGAGTTTCTCTGTGTAGCTTTGGAGCCTGTCCTGGAACTCACTCTGTAGGCCAGGCTGGCCTCGAACTCACAGAGATCCACCTGCCTCTGCCTCCCGAGTGCTGGGATTAAAGGCATGTGCCACCACTGCCTGGCCCTGAAAACACATAAACTTTTGTGCATATATATCTGCATTAATGCAAGTATGGAATGTGCAGTGTGCACAAGACAGGTGAAGATGATTTTTTTGTTTTATGTTTGAGCAGGTAAACGGCCTCTGTTAACTTTATAAGTTTGTTTGGACTATATAAAACCAAACCTCTATCCATGCCATATGAAAGAATGGCATGTACTAATAAGTCATGAGGACTCTGTAGCCAAAAAGATTTATTATGTCTCATCCAGTCTCAGAGCTGTTCTCACAGGAGAGGGATCAGCATATATGTCACCTGACCTGTAGTCGTCTTGGTGTCCTTTTTCATGTCTGTAGTCATGGTTTTCAGGAGGTCTCTCCCCCAGTCAAATATGATCTTTATTAATTTTGAAGAAATCCATAGCTTTTTGTTTTCTGTAGAAACAAAGGCATAACCTCGTCCCCAACACAACATATTTTTCTGACTTCCATTTTGAAGTTAAGACATTTCTAAACTATATAGGTTGGTTTAATTTGGCAGTTTCCCCAATCCAACGCCTCTCAGCAGCTAATGTTCTTTTGTACATTAGCATTTAAAAAATTCAAAGTCAGCAGAGCACTATGCAGGATCCAGACACCCTGTGTATTTCCCATCTTTATGTGGCTTGTTCTTTTTATATTACTTTATTTTTTTCTTTAAAGACTTTATTATTTTTAAACTATTTATTTTTTTTATGACTATCTATACCCATTTTCTTTTCTTTCTTCAGCACCTAAGCACCTTTTAAAGTGTACTGTACCTTTTTAGAGGTTTTCTGTGTCTGGACCTGGCTTTACTAAGCTCCTGCAGCATTCTCTGACCGTGTGAAACAAATGTTAAACTGTTTGGCGGTGGCTAGGGCCTCCACTGCATGGCTTTGACTTATGATGCTGGTGGCTGGCTCTGCCCCTTTGGGTCTGCCTAATGGTCCCAGCTGTAGCTAAACATTCTAGCTCTGGGAAGCTGCTGTGTCCTTGCGGTGGCAGGTGTTTCTATCTAGTCTCACACTGCAGAGTAGCACATCAGCTGCTCATAGCAGGTCCTCTTAAATGAGCCATGCCTCTGTACATCACACGCAGTGGACTCTGTGTAGATACCCCACATTGGGCACCATATGTGATTAGTCTTTTTCTGACGTGCCAGCTAGTTCCCAAATAATGACATGGAGACTTTTTATTAATTACAAAAGTTCAGCCTATAGCTTAGGCTTGTTCCTAACTAGCTCTTATAACTTAAATTAACCCATTTATATTAATCTGTACTCTATCTCATGGCATTACCTCTTTTTCATCTTGTACCTCCTGTTTCCTCTCCATGTCTCCTGGTGTCTCTGCCTTCTTCTTTTCAGAGTCCTCTCTGTCCCTGGAAGTCCGCCTAACCATTTCCCAGCTATTGGCCATTCAGCTTTTTATTTCATCAATCACAGCAATACATTTTCACACCATGTACAAATAAGCCACAACAAAACTCCTTTTCCCAAATTTTGGCATTTAAACAAAAGTCATCATTCCCTCAGGGACTTAGAAAGGAGTCATTCGGGCTGGAGAGATAGCTCAATGGTTAAGAGCACCAACTGCTCTTCCAGAGGTCCTGAGTTCAATTCCCAGCAATCACTTGTAATGAGATCTGGTGCCCTCTTCTGGCCTGCAGGGACACATGCAGGCAGAATACTGTATACATAATAAATAAATAAATCTAAAAAAAAATTTTAAAAAGGAGTCATTCTCCTTATCTCTAACAAAAGGAGCATATGGCTCTTCCATTAACATATGCCTGTGATGCCTATCAGCATATCATATGAGGTCCATGCTAGCCCCCAGACTTCCTATTCACAAGTACTTGTTACACACTTCAAAGCCTCCCAACCCCAGCTCACAGACTCCTTTTCTCCCAGTACCCATTCTCTTATAACGCTGAAGATTTCTCCCTTTAGTGCTTCTTTCCGCTTTCCCTGAAAGACAGCCTTAGCAGTTTGAAATAAACTTCCCCCTTTTCACCCACAGAACATATATATATATATATATATATATATATATATATATATATATATATATGTTTACTGTTCCTCTTGCATTTGTCTGGTGCCAAAACCTGGGGCAGGCAGATAAGAGACCCTTTGGTCTTAATTGAATCAAACTGTTGATTTTTGCCCTTCTGGTACAGATTACTTGCCCACACTGGCTCTTGCCACCGACGATATGACTCCAGATTTCATCTCTTTTGTGGTTTGAATAAGAATGCCCCCCACAGGCTCATGTATTTGAATGCTTAGTTATCAAGGATTGTGGCAGTATTTAAAAGGTTAGGAGGTATGGCCTTGTTGGAGTAGAGGTGACCTTCTTGGAGGAAGTGTGTCACTCGAGTGGGCTTTGAGGTTCCAAACGACCATTCTAGGCGCAGTGTGGCTCCCTCTTCCTGCTGCCTGCGGATCCTGATGTAGGGCTCTCAGCCACTTCTGTAGCACCATGCCTGCCTACATGCCACCATGCTCCCGGCCATGATGATAATAAGCCTTCGAAACTGTAAGCAAGCCCCAATCAAAAGCTTTACTTCATAAGAGTTGCTGTGGCCGTGGTGTCTCTTCACGGCAACAGAACACTGACAAGACAGCCTCTTTAGCCACTTTCCCTCTACCTGCTCTGACCGCTCATCGCTCCTTGCCCACGCAGTAGGTGTCCTCGTAGTCTCTCTGGCTCCTGGAGCCTGCCGTGCTCTCCTGGGTGCCCCCCACGTGGGCATCTCTCTTCTGAGATACTTAACCCTCTCCTTCTCTGGCGGAGTTCCTGTTCTCAACCCTTTTCCCAAAAGCCTTTCCCAGCCCACTTCTCCAGTTGCTTTTGCCTCTGCTTGCGCTCACCACTGCAGTAGTCTCCAGAGCTCCTCACTTGGCCTCTGTTGTCAACTAAAGAAGACACATCGGTGTGCCAGGAAGTTCTCTTGTCCTGCAGGGCCCCCACCATGCGGAAAGGGATGCTGTCCTCTGTGATGTGGGGCATTTCCCTCTGATAAGTCTCCCAGTCCACTTGGGAATGCCCCGATTGAAATTCTTGTCACCGTGACACGTCCCCTTCTCTATGTCCTTTGCCCCTAATCCTGCTCCTGCTGCCCTTTAACTAAGGACATCTCCTTTTCAGCTGGCTCTTCCTCGTTCACTTTCTTGACCATGGGCTCTTCCCACTCAAAACCTAACCCCCTCAACTCCACTTCCTTGTCTCTATCCACCCTCAGACTGACCAATGTCATTAAGTCTTACTGCCGCGTCATTTTTACTGCAACACAGCTTGGCCACAATACCAACTTGACAATCAGTCTCAATGGCCAAAAAAAAAAAAAAAAAAAAAGAAAAGAAAAGAAAAGACGGTACCTTTGACTACCAAATCCTCGTTAATCTTGACAAACACTTCCAGCTGCTGCCGAGTGGTCTGAGTCCACCTATGTGTGGGCTTCCTCAGCTCTCCTTTCTCACTCTGCCCTCTGTACCTTATGCTATGTTCACCAGGTTCTGGCAAAAGCCAAATCCCCTCCCAAAGCTGACCAGGACCTGGAGCCCTCTGCTCCCACCCTTTTCAACTGCCGTAGAGAGGATGCAGCCCTGCTACGGGCATCTCCTCAGCCTACCCCACCAGAGCATCAGTCTCAACCTCACCCTCTTCAACCTCACCCTTCGGCACTCTCAGCCAGCTCCTTCTCTCCATCCTAACTCTACCTCAACTGCACTCTCCTCATCAACTGCCCTCTCCACATCACTTCCCAGGGCTCACACCCACTGCTGTACTGATGGCCTTTATCCCCTCATGGAAGGAGCAGTCCTAATGACCTACTCCACATCCCTTTTTCTATGGCCGATCTCTCCCAGATAGAAAGGCACTTTGGTTCTTTCCTCTGCAGACCCTCCTAACTTCACCGAAGAGTTCAGCTGCCTTAACCAAACCTATAAACTCACCTGACAAATACAAGTAAGACAAAAAAAGGTAAGAGCCCTGGATACATGCTACTTTGAGTCAATGGTGTTCTATATTCAGAGCAAATGCCTGGAAATAGAGCTGCTAGGCCAGCAGTTGATGCACTGTGACTACAGAAATGGATCCTTGCACCAGCCAGGTGGCTCCACCAGGCTTTTAACCATGTGCATCTCACCAGCAATGCACAGGCACCTGTTTTCTTTCAGCCTCAACAAGAGGGAGTCATTAGGGTTCTGGGGCTATGTAGAAATTGTCACAGTCTTTCAGGCCCAAACAAAGTGAATTTATTATTCTTTGCACCAGGGTTGTGAGGACAGTTCAGCTGGGCCAGTGTTCAGTGTTTTACAGGACTGAAAATGCATTGTAGCCTGTTGTTTCTGGAAGCTTCACCTAAGGATTTGTTTGTTTGTTTCATTTGGTTTGTAAACTTGTACCTTGAGTTTTTCTGTCTAGCCCACACTCAGGACAAATCTCTGTCACCACAAATATCTGTCACCCACCAGTCCCACAGCCATTCAGACCCAACCAAGTAAACACAGAGACTTATATTGTTTACAAACTGTATGGCCATGGCAGGCTTCTTGCTAACTGTTATTATATCTTAAATTAACCCATTTCTATTAATCTATACCTTGCCACGTGGTTGGTGGCTTACCAGCATCTTCACATGCTGCTTGTTCTGGCGGCTGCTGGCAGTGTCTCCCCCATCCGCCTTCCACTTCCCAGAATTCTCTTCTCTGCTTGTCCTGCCTATACTTCCTGCCTGGCCACTGGCCAATCAGTGTTTTATTTATATAGAGCGATATCCACAGCACTTCCCCTTTTCTCCTTTTTCAAAAAAGAAGGTTTTAACTTTAACATAGTAAAATTACATATAACAAAACAATTATTGAGCAAGAATTACAGTTACAATATTAAAGAAGATATCTTATCTATCTTATATTTGTGAGTTTAAGGTTTTATATCTAACTTATCTTTTATCATAACTAAGGAAAATTGTAACTATCTAGCTTCAACTACATCAAAGACCTCAGAAGGATATAATATTACCTGAGAAACGGGAGAAGGATGTAAGCAATTTTTGGGAGTCTTGTAGGGTAGACAGAGACAACTGACAGCCTGGACAGTCACCTCATGTTCCTTTGTAAAGTTGGGGCATCTGTCTTCATCCCACAGGGCTAGAGTCTCTCAGTCATTCCTTTTAGTGTCCTATAGAATGTCTGGCAGTCTCCTCTGCAAAGCAGGAAACTGAAGGACCATCTTGTCAAGCAAAGTTCAGTGGTCATCCTTCCATGGATCCTGCATGTTCAGTTGATCAAGCAGTCCAGGCAAGAACAGTTTCTTGTCCAAATGACTATCTTTGCCAAGGTGAAGATAAACTCCATATGGAGTGTCTTCGATGTTCATCCTCCTCTCCAAAGTAAATCCGGTGCTGCCAGGAGCAGACATGTCTCACTATCCAGAAAGTCTAAATTTTTAAAAATATTTTAAATGCCATATTCTGTAGATCTTTGAAGTATTTGAAGATTACTTATTTATCTGAAATATATCTATGTAAACCTAGAAGACTTAACTAACATGGCTGTAGCTAGAGTTTTCCTGCCTGGCCCACAGTCAGGACAAATCTCTCTCACCTGCCAGTCCCACAGCCGCTCAGACCCAACCAAGTAAACACAGAGACTTATATTGCTTACAAACTGTATGGCCATGGCAGGCTTCTTGCTAACTGTTCTTACAGCTTAAATTAATCCATTTCTATAAATCTGTACCTTGCCACATGGCTCGTGGCTTACTGGCATCTTTACATGCTGTTTGTCATTGTGGCGGCTGGCAGTGTCTCTCTGCCTCAGCCTTCCACTTCCCAGCTTTATTCTCCTCCTTGTCCCGCCTACACTTCCTGCCTAGCCAATGGCCAATCAGTGTTTTATTTATTGACTAATCAGCAACACATGTGACATACAGAACATCCCACAGCACTTCCCCCTTTTTTTTTTCAAAAAGGAAGGTTTTAACCTTAACAAAGTAAAATTACATATAATTAGGGAATTTGGGCGTAGCTTCTCTTACTACTTCCTGCTGGAGGAGGGCGCTGTATCTTATGGGGACACAAAGAAAATTTTAGGATTATGGAATAGTCCATGAGGGTGTATCATCTGAGCCAGTTGCCTTCAAATGGTTCTAGATGTTGGATCATCTGGGCCATGGTGTCTTCGGAGACCTTTCAGGGGGTCTTGGCTGGTCAAACCTGATGTATCTTAATCTGGAACAAATCCATAGCCTCTGGTTTTCTGTGGGAACAAAAGCAGAGACTCTTTTCCAGAGTAACATATCCTTATATCCAAATTTTGAAGTCAAGGTATCTTTAAGATATGCATATTGGTTTAACTCAGCTTCCTTTGCAATCAAATATCTCTCTGCAGTTAAGAATCCCAAAGACAACACAATCCAGATTCTTTGTGTGATATCCATCTTTACGTGGCTTATTTTCTATATTAATTTTACTGTCTCTTTAAAGACTTTATTTTTTAAAACTATGTATTTGTTTATATAACTGTATATATCACCTTTTTTATCTCTTTCAAGCCTACATATCTTTTACACACATTGTAAACTATTACATCTGAATCTGTCTTATTGTGAATCTATTGCCTTAAATTGCAGCAGCTGTGGCTGCTGGCTCCACCCACCTCAGCTTCCCAACATGGCCGGTACTTTACCACCGGCTCTGGGAGCTATCATGGATCTATGTTTTTATCCAAGCAGCGTGTAGCCCAGAAACCTCTTTTTGTTTTGTACTAGCAAAGGCTAAATCCACCATGCAGCTTAATGTGCCACTTGCAGAGGCCTCATTCCCGCCAAACTGCAGGTCGAGCGCACATGCTAGGAACCCACCAGTAGCTCAAACCGGCAGCTGCCGCTCATTTGAGAGAGACAATTAGGAACTGTTTTTAGCTCCATTTTAGAATCTTTTTTTTCTCAGGTTTTAGGTGGAAACTCTTGCCCCACGTTGGGCGCCATTTGTAGCTAGAGTTTTCCTGCCTGGCCCACAGTCAGGACAAATCTCTCTCACCTGCCAGTCCCACAGCCGCTCAGACCCGACCAAGTAAACACAGAGACTTATATTGCTTACAAACTGTATGGCCATGGCAGGCTTCTTGCTAACTGTTCTTACAGCTTAAATTAATCCATTTCTATAAATCTATACCTTGCCACATGGCTCGTGGCTTACTGGCATCTTTACATGCTGTTTGTCATTGTGGCGGCTGGCAGTGTCTCTCTGCCTCAGCCTTCCACTTCCCAGCTTTATTCTCCTCCTTGTCCCGCCTACACTTCCTGCCTAGCCAATGGCCAATCAGTGTTTTATTTATTGACTAATCAGCAACACATGTGACATACAGAACATCCCACAGCACATGGCCATAAGTATGATTATCATAGATGACTAATTATTAATCTATTTTTAATTATCCATTACAATTTTAAATGAGTTACATAAACATAATATCTTAAACAAGAATAGAAATATATATACAGTATAACAAAATTAAGTTTAAACTTGTATCAATAAACTAAAATCTATACCAATGTAAAACATTTTAAACATAAACTAAAATCTATACCAAATGTAAAACACTTTAAACAAGTCGTTGTTCTTTAATAGTAGGTTCATTAATCTATCCTTTTATCTTATCATGTCTATATCCTATATATCTATATCATATCCCCTTTTCTTCTTTAGAAAGAGATTGTATTTATAATCAACCTGTTTTAAATAAAAATATTGGCTTTTGTCTGTCCCACACCAGAGGGCTCTTTTGATTTGGGACATTGATTTAGGGCTGAGGCTCACAGCAGCTTGCTTCTTCAAGACCAGTAAGAGAATGACTCTGGCCTCTGGAAAGTCCCAGACTGTTGACAGGCATCCTATTGATTAAATCAGGGCCATGAGAATAACCTCCCTGTTGATTAAAAGCAACTTACTGATTAGAGACATTAATTACATTCATAAAATCTCATGGCTGTTCCTGTATAACCTAATGTAATCTTGGGCACAAGGCCATGGAAAATGTGAACATTTTAGAAGTCTGATTGTCACAGCATGGTGTCAGGAATTTGTGTTGGTGGTGATATGCTACCTGAGACATGTTTGTTTTAATTTGCACATCTCTGACTGAGCAGAGATGATTGTGGTCCTACAAGGTTAAGGACCACTTCTACATCTTTTTCTGTGACATGCCTGTTTATCAAAAATTAATTTATTATTGTATGTGTATGTACTGTGTGTGTGTGTACATGTATGCATGCCATGGCACATGGGTGGAGGACAACTTTATGAAGTTGATTCTCTCCTTCTAACTTTACATAGGTTCTGGGGATCAAATTCAGGTCTCCAGGATTAAGAGATGTGGTAGTTCGAATGTAATTGGCCTCTATAATCTCATAGGGAGTATCGTTATTAGGAGGTGTGGCTTTGTCGGGGTGGGTAAGGCCTTGTTGGAGGAAGTGTGTCACTGTGGGGGCAGGCTTTGAGATTTCCTATGCTCAGGATACCGCCCAGTGTCTCAGTCCATTTTCTGTTGCCTGCAAGATGTAGGGCTCGGGGCTGGAGAGATGGCTCAGCGGTTAAGAGCACTGACTGCTCTTCCGAGGACACAGGTTCAATTCCCAGCACCCACATGGCAGCTCACAACTGTCTGTAACTCCAAGATCTGACACCTTCACATAGACATACATGCAGGCAAAAGCACCAACACAAATAATATAAAAATAAATAATAATAAAAAAAGAAATATTAAAGAAAAAAAGATGTAGTGCTCTCAGCTACTACTCTAGCATCACATCTGCCTGCACACTGCCATGCTTTCCATCATGATGATAATGGACTGAACCACGTGAATCACCCCAACTAAATGTTTTCTTTTAGAAAAGTTGTCGTGGTCATGGTGTCTCTTCACAGCAATAGAAACCCTAACTTAGACAGGAGGCAAATGCCTTTACCCATTGAGCCATCTCACCCATCCGAGTGCCGATTTTTGACTTTGGTTCATTTTTGATTGGTTTACTTGAGACAGGGTGTCATGTAGCCCAGGCTGGCCTTGAAACCTTGATCCTCCTGTCTCCATCTCCCCAGTGCTGTGATTAGAGGTACATACCACCATGTTCAGCCCTTTTGCTCCCTTCCCTTCCTTCTGCCTTTCCCTTCCTTCCTTTGTTTTTGAGAAAGGGTCTTACTCTGTAGCCAAGGTTGGCCTGGAACTTGTAGGAATCCTTCTGCCTCAGCCTGCCAAGTGCTGGGGTTACAGACATGAACTACCCCACACATGTGGCTTTCCTGGTTTTGATTCTTAGAATTGATGAATTCAAACATGAACCACATATTGTACTTAGGTGCAATAGTACAGAGGGCAGAGGCATTGGATCCCCTGTAGCTAGAGTTGCAAGTGGTTGTAGGTACCAGATGTAGTTGCTGGGAATTGAATGTGGATCCTCTGTAAGAGCAGTGCACACCAAATGGCTAAGTCAGCTCTCCAGCCTCCGAGTACCAGGGCTGTTCTCTAGAAATCTTTCCCCTGTTCTTCAGTATTGAGACTCAAACTCAGCCCCCCTCTCTCCTCTCCTCTTCTCTGCTCTCCTCTCCCCTTGCTTTTTCCTTCCTTCTCTTTCCCCACACCCGTTGCTGTTGTATGTAGTTCACACAGACTCGTACTTTTGATCTCTTCACCACAGCTCCCGGGAGTGCTGGCACTATGTCTGCCTCTCCGGATTTTAACCCTTATCTTGTCACTTATTTGTTGGGGACCACGTTATTTGCCCTGGACAATTTTTACATCATTCCCATGGTGTAGCTCGACAACTTGTCTCTAGTATTTTCTTAGATTGGAAGTAAATATTCAATTTGGATTTAGTTTGGGGGGGTGGAGGTGAAATTCTTTATAGTTACGATTCTCTTTAAGAGACTTCTAGATGAAATCCAAAGTTGTCCTCTGGACTCTACATTCATGCACACATATGTGAACCTGCAAAACACACACACACACACACACACACACACACATGCACTTGCGATTTCCAGGTAGAAGTCAGTGAATCTTTGTTTTTACATACAACCTCGGTGATCTTGAAAATGAACCCTGAAATCTGACATTCTCATGTTAGAAGATGTAGGAGCAGCTGGTCTCTCCAGATCTCTCACTCGGCAGTTCCGCAGATGGCAGCCCCATAGGAATGGCGGCTCTTCTTGGCACGCACCTTTCGTAAACAGTCAGTCACCTGTCAGCCAGATGGTGGTGCACGCCTTTAATCCCAGCACTTGGGAGGCAGAGGCAGGCGAATCTCAGTGAGTTTGAGGCTAGCCTAGTCTACAAAGCGAGTTCCAGGATAGCCAGGGCTACACAGAGAGACCTTGATTTGAAAAAACAGAAAACAAAAACAAAACAGTTACCTGTCACTTTCCCACTTATGAAACATGATTTAAAAACAAGTAATTTATAATGCCAACACAAATTGGATCATCTCCTGGATATAAAATAATGAAGTTTATTATAAGGGGACCCCCCAAAAAAACCCAGTAAGAATTTAAAGAAGGCAGCTATACTACTACTACTTAGAACTAATTCTAAAGAAATGTGTTGCTTGGCATGGTAGTCCAGGACTCAGGAGGCTGAGTACTGCCTCAAGTTGAAGGTTAGCCTGAGCTACATAGTGAGTACCAGGCCAGCTAGACAAGGTACATGAATAGAATACCAGAATTTGGGTGGTAGAGAAAGGAAAGTCAGGAGTTTGAGGCCATCCTAGGCTACATGGGACCCCATCACAAACACAACAACAAAGAAACATGTCTTTCTGTAAGACACGGACCTGCACACTCAGCTACTTTCTGGTTTTTCCCAAGAGAATTTAACCAAAGTTGTGACTTTTCTCCATACTAAGATCTTTTCAAAAAGATTTAATTTAACATATGCGTAATTTTAGCCAAGGCAGACAAAGCCTTGGGCCTCTTATCTTTAATACATATTATTATTTTTATTCAGGTTTATGTATGTGTCAGTGTGAGTGAATGTCACGTGTGTGCAGGTGCTCAGCTGAGGAGGCCAGAAGATAAAACTGGATCTCTTGGAGCTGGAGTTACATGTGCCTGTGAGCAGCTCAACATTGGTGAGGGGAACCCCTGTTCCCGGAAGAGCAGTAAGCACTCTTAACTTCTGACCCATCTCTCCAGTCGGTTGGGCCTCTTTTGCGATAAAGTTCAAACTGCAGATCTGTGCTTCAAAGCAGGTGTTCATGACCTGACATGTAAAAAGCTCAGCTCCCTTAAGTCAACAAGCAGTCGAAGGGCATCAGCTGGGTCAGTCACATCTCTCCAGAAAGAACCAAGACCAGCAAGGAAAGCAGCAGGGGCAGAGTAGACCCAGATTTTGCTTGCTTTGCAGATATAAATTAACTTAGTCATGTGGCATCACAACAACAATAATCCCAGCATCTGGGAGGCTGAGGAAAGAGGCTAGGAGTTCAAGGCCAGCCTGGGCTTCATAGTGAGACCTGATCTCAAATTAAAAAACGAAACAAAACAAACGAAGCCCCACAAAAAGAAGTCAGGCTCACCCCAGTATTCAGAAGGCTGAAGCAGGAGGAGTTTGAGGCCAGCCTGTGCTCTTAAAATCCTCCTGTCTGAGCTTTCCAAGTCTTGGGATTACAGATAGGTGCTGCCATAGCTGAATGGTGTAATTTTTTTTTTATTTTTAAGATCTATCTTTATTTTTAAATTATGTGTATGTGTATTAAATTCAGGTGCCCTTAGAGGCTAGAGGTGTCAGATTCACTTGGAATTGGAGTTACAGGCAATTGTGAGCTACCCAATGTGGGTGCTGGGAATTAAACTCAGGTCCTCTGCTAGAGTAGTGCATGCTCTTAACCCCTGAGCCATCTCTCCAGACCTAAGTTTTTTTCTTTCTTTGCTTTTTGACATAGGGTCTTTGTTTTTTTCTTTTTAAGACAAGGTCACTCTGTATAGCCCTGGCTGTACTGGATCTCAATATGTAGACCAGGCTTAATTCTAACATACAGATCCACCTGCCTCAGAATCCCAGATGCTTAGATCAAAGGTGTGCACCACCATGCCCAGCTCCTAATTTTCTTTCTTAAGTGATGTTAGATACTGTCATAGTTAGTGTTTCAATTACTGTCAAGAGACACCATTACCATGGCAACTCTTCATGCAGGCAGACATGGTGCTGGAGAAAGAGCTTAGAGTTCTACATCTTGAACCACAGGCAGCAGGAAGTGAACTGAGACACTGGGCGTGGCTTGAGCATATATGAGTCCTCAAAGCCCACCCACACAGTGACATACTTCCTCCAACAAAGCCACACCTCCTAATAGCGCCACTCCCTGAGTTTATGGGAGCCAACTCCATTCAAACCACCACAGATACTATTTCATATGCTTAAAAGACACTTGCACTTTTATTAATTTTTTGAGATTTTATTTTTTTTTATTTTATGCATCTGGGTGATTGTCCTTCATGTCTGTCTGTCTGTCCGTGAAGTGGTGCAAACTCAGCACCACCTGAGTTTGATTCCTGAGATCCCAGAGCAGAAGAAAGGCCAGAAGAGGGCGTCAGTCATTTGCCCTGGAGCTGGAGTGACAGACAGTTGTGAGCTGCCATGTGGGTGCTGGGAATAGAACCTGTGTCCTCTGGAAGTGTTCTTCACCCTTGAGTCATCTCTCAGTCACCATCTGCATCTTAAAGACTATATTGATACTCTGTTCATTTTCATTTCGGAGAGAAAATGAAAACGAAGTGATCAACAAACTTGTGCAAGAAAATACAAGTAGATCCTTTTTTTGGTTCATAAGCGAGATGATTGTGAATTATCGCCAATGCGTGATGTGTGCTGCCCACTAAGCCTTGTGACGGCATTGGCATATTACCCATCTGACGTGAAAAAGAAAAGAAAAAAAAAAGAAAAAGAAAAAGAAAATACAAGTAATGTTAGGTGTGCAGGCGAGTGAGGATGAGTTCAGCACTCAGGCGGCCTGGAGGTATACCGAGAGGTCCTACCTCAAAAAACCAAAACTGAAAAAGAAAGGAAAAAAAATGAGCCTAGGGAACAGCCACATCTTTGCTACATGATCTATCTGTGCCTCTCAGCTACAAAGTCCTTATTTTGGCTTGGTCTTTAACAAATGGTCTGGGTGGGACGAGAGAGAGAGGGAGAGGGGGAGGGGGAGGAGGAGGGGGAGGAGGAGGGGGAGGGGGAGGGAGAGGGAGGAGGGGGGCGGGGGCTGGATTCTTACTTTTCCCTTTGCTGCTAGTGCTGACATTTTGCCAGTAGAGGGCAGAGGTGAGACACTTTAGGAGTAGATAGCGATGGCTTCCCGCTTCTGCTCAACTTCTGAACCGCACCAGGCTTCCACAGCTGAGACAGATGACGGTGAGTTACTTCTCCCTGGGCACCTGGGTAGGTGGTGAGCACTGGCAAGACACTGTTAAAAGCCCACTGGACCTGATGTGGTGATGCCCACTTGTAATGGTAGCACTAAGGAAGTTGAGTAGGAAGATTACAAGTTACATAGCAAGGGACAGACAGAGACAGAGACAGACATACACACCCCATTGGGCTGGAGATGTAGCTCACTAGTAGAGCACTCGCCCAGAGTTCTAGTAATGCACCCACTGTTCATGATAGCTTCTTAAGATCTCACTGTACACATTCCTCATGTTCTTGTTTCTGTAAATAAACAAACAAGTTGGGGGAAGGCGGAGCAACTTGATTCCCTAACTGGCATCTATTGATATCTCCCTTGCTACTCAGGCCTGCTAGAATTCTGCCACTCCTCCAGCTGCATGGCGGCACATACACAGTTCAGTAGCCAAGTAAGGGGCCTTTACGTCTTATCTCATCTGTGCGCAGCGTGGTCAAGCAATCTGCACATGTGTGGCGTAGCTCCGTAAACCCCCATGCACATGTGCAGGGAAATCCGGTTACAGACTCCTTTCTCTTCTGCTTTCTCCTCCTCTCTCCTCTCTCTCTCCCTGTATGTGTCTTTCACAGGCCTGGTCACTCTCTTCTGTCCCCCCCCCCCCCCCCCAAAAGCTTTGATACTGGGTTTTGTTGTGCCTCATGACCTTTCTCACATGGGTAACAAGTGCTGCATTTAAAACCAACAAGGCCAGCTTCAGCAAAAGGACTGTCACTCAAACAGCTGGTGCTCTTAGACCAGCACAAGCTGAAGCCTGGAGACAGCAACACAACAATCTTCACAGCTAATAGCCCTGGCTTCCAGAGGTGCAGCTGTCCAAGACAGAGCTGCAGCTGGTTGGTTTGTTTGAGACAGGATCTCTCTACATAGCCCTGGCTGTCCTGGAACTCACTATGTAGATCAAGCTGGCCTGGAACTCACAGACATCAACCTGCCTCTGCCTCTCGAGTGCTAAGATTAAAGATGTGTGTTAACATGCCTGGACATGTAGCTCTTTTTTTTTTTTTTTGAGGCAGGTTTTCCTCTGTAGCTTAGGCTTGCTTGTAATTCATCATGTAGTCAATGCTGGCCTTAAACTTGCAGTGATCCTCCTGTCTCTTAGGTTCTACGATTACAGGCATGAGCCACCATGCCTGACTTTTGTTTGCTTATTTTGAGATCAGGTCTGGCTTGAAGCTTGCTATGTAGACAGGCAGGACTTGAACTTGCAGTGATTCCCCTGCTTCAGATCCTGGACTAACAGCTCTTAACACCGGTCAGTGTTGAACACTAAGGACTCCCCAAACATGGGCCTAAATGGAAGCTGTAATGCCCGCCACAGCCAAGTTTCCTAGACTCACAAGAGCTGTAGCGCCTGTTGGGTTAAGGCCCTGGGTACTGAGGTCTGTGCAGGACTGCAACTTTACAGGGCATGCCTTGCAGCTATCCCCTTCTGTTCAGCTGCTGCAAAGCACTGAGGGAAACAAAAGCTGCCAGAGCTTGGAACCCAAAGAACGTCTTGGATTTATGCCCTGGTAGAGCACAAGGACTACAACTAATTGAGATTACTAATAGCCGGCAGCAGTCAGCAGCTCCTGGCCACCCTAGCCCCAGGGAGCTTTGTAATAGAACGCTTCTTCTAAGATCCTCCCTGTGAAGAGCTTTCTCTGGTACCCTGAAAGGTTATTGTTAAGTTCTACAGAGTATATACTTCCAGAAAATTCCATGGGTGGAGTTGCATAGGGTATGCGGTTTCTCCAAGGTCTGGGTCTCACATTTAATGTTCCTTATGTCTTTTCTTTTCTGTTTTACATTTACCTATTTATTTTGTGTGTGTGTGTGTGTGTGTGTGTGTGTGTGTGTGTGTGTGTGTGTGTAGATCAGAGGACAACTTGCAAGAGTCAGTTCCCTCCTACCGTGTGGATCCCGGGGAAGGAACTCACATAGTCAGTCTCGGTAGTAAGCACTCCATTTGCTGAGTCATGTTTTTAGTCCTCTTAGACTCTCTTTTTTGGCATTTTGAAATAGGGTCTCCCTACATAGCTCAAACGGACTTCAAATTCAAGATCCTCCTGCTTCAGCCTCCCTAGTATTGGGATTACAGGTGTGGGCTATCACATCCAGATTCATATTACATTCTTTAGGAAAAATTTCCTTTAAAACTTTTGAGCTGCTGAGTAGCAGCTGGGCGGCAGTAGTGTACATCTTTAATCCCAGCGCTCTGGAGGCAGAGGCAGGCGGTTCCCCGTGAATTCCAGGCCAGCCTGGTCTACAGAGCGAGTTCCAGGACAGCCAGGGATATACAGAGAAACCCTGTCTCGAAAACAAACAAACAAAAAGCTAAACAGACAATACACAAATATATAAAGTAACTTTAAAAAATATATGTATATTCCGTGTTTGCCGCTAGTGGGAGTAGGTCCTTTGTCCTCGCCAGCAGACTACCTATAGAGTGCTGAAGCTCTGAGCTTCCAGCAGAGGGTCAGAAAGCAAGGTCGGGGGGGGAAAAGACCTCTAAGGCAAGAGGAACCTGGAGACCTCACCCAAAGACTACAGGCGCCGTGGCCGACTGCGCAGGCGCACGGAGTCCGTGGGCGCGGTAAGAGGCGATTGGCTGGATGCCGAGGCCCCGCCCCTCATTACGTCAGCTACCCGGTCAGCGGGTCAGTCCGCAGGTTCGGGTCGTTCTGGTGCCGTTGGGACCGGCGTGCTGCTAGGGGTTCGTCCCGCTCTTACGCTCGCTGGGAACGGAGCACCGTAGTCTGTGAGTCCGAGGGCGCCGGGGCGGGGGGCGAGCGCAACTCCGGCAGCGGTGTCTTCTGTCTGGCCCGAAGCCAGGCCTGCCTCGACAGCCGCGGGGAACCGGCCGGGAGAGGCGAGGACTTGAGGGAACCCGAGTCTCGGCCTGTAATCTCGGCCCGTAGTCCCGGCCCGGCTGCAAGGCAAAGCTGGGCGAGCTGAGACCAGGGACTGCGCCATAGGTGGGGTCGGTTTTGGCGCGCTCCGGCGTCCGCGCTTCCTATTGGCTGGCGCACGCCGCGCTGGGCGGGGCCGGCGCGACCGGGAAGGTGTGCGGCCGCTGAGTCTCAGGGACGGCGTGGCAGGGGTCTAGACGAGCTGGGTACCTCCGGCCAGCTCATGGGTACTGCAAACGTTGCTCCTGGGACGAGGGCATTGAATCCTGCGTCTCCAGTTCCAGAGATGCCGGTGTAGGTGACAGTGGGTTCTCCTCGGACCCTGTCCGGTGCGCCTGACTAATGATAACACGATCTTGGGCCATTACTTGCACTTTAGGAAACATTGCCCAAGCCCGGGCGTGGTAATGCTCAATCTCCAGCATTCAGGAGGCCGAGGCCGGAGGTTCAGGAGTTCTGGGCCAACTTTGCCTACTTAGCCGTCTCAAAAGAAAAGAAACACATCTAGATTCCCTCGAGTGTGTTTCCGATAAGGCTTTATTAACGTGAAATAGAGTAGAAAATAGCAGAACTCCACAGTGGGTTATAAGCTGTCTGTATTTGCATACATGTGTGGGTGCCTAGGACACAATGTAAATTGTTAATTACATGTCAGAGGGGAGTTGGTCTTAAGTTTGCTATGTAGCTGAGGATAATCTTGAATTCTGTTTCTCCTGCTTCCCAGCTGATGCCACTAGGCCTGGTTCATGCTGTACTAGGAAAGCATGCCTTTGAACATGCTAGTTAGGCACTCTCCCCACTGAGGTACATCCCCAGCCAAAAGTTCTTGGAGGTTTTTTTTTTTTTTTTTTTTTTTTTAAATTTTGAGACAGGATCTTGATTATGTAGCCTAGGCTGATCTCTGACTTGATATGTTCTTATCTCTGCCACCGCAGTCCAGAATGTGCCACTGTGACAGGCAGGATGGTATTCTTTAGGGTAGGTCTGAGCGTACTTAAGTGCCTGTTTCTCTTTTCCCGGTGCCCCTTTCTCAGATCCTTTGAGATCTCTGTATTTTGTACAGGACACCATGTCATTCTGTCAGATAGTGGTTCTACAATAAAGTAGGAAGATTTTTGTCGTGTAAATAATTAAAAAAGAATCTAGACTGTACCCTCAGTTACAAACCACACTGTTTTTAAATTTTTAAAAAAATTGCTTGTTTGTGTTGCCAGCTGAAAAATGAATCCCAGTATGAAGCAGAAACAGGAAGAAGCCCAAGAGAATGTGAAGGTATGTAATGGAACCTCTGAAATGTGCTCGAATTTGTTTGTTTTAAATAAGAGGTGAGGTCTTGCTGTGTTGCCCAGGCTGGTCCCAAACTCCTGGGTTGGAACCATTTTCCTCAACCCCCAGAGTGAGTTTAAATTCAGGATTCATTATCAGAAGTTGGAAAACTGAGTGTACTCTTGCATATATTTTTGGGGAGAGGGTTTGGAGAATATCAAATTGTTTTCTGAACAGGTTAAGATTTAAATATATGAATGACACTTGGAGTCTAGAGGTCTGTTATTCCAATGTACTATGTGTATAGAGAAAGGAATGTTATAGTAGTGTACATTCCTTGAGTTATATTTTATAAAGCTTACATGTATAAAGTGTAAATCTTGGAAGTGGTCTTTGTAAGTGTGCAAATGACAGCACCTTAGTTGGCTTCTTTGACCATTATCAAGATCAAACATTTAGTTTTATTTTCTTCTGTTTAGAGACTTGATTAATCTGTAATCTAAATTATATCTGAATTGTTGTTGTAATATTTGTTCTCATGGTAGTTGGCATTTGTCCCTCAGTTAAATAGTGAGATAATAATCAACAGTAGAAACTTTACCGTGGGAAAGGTGAACTTTGTCATGTGAAGTACAGTAACTTTCTCACGCCAGTGTGGTATCATGTTCTTGCTAACCTTGTTTGAGTATTCACCATTGTTTGCTATCCCATGGTGGCGATATAACTAATGATTCTTTTTTTTTTTCCTTCCCAAAATAGAACTTATAAATCAGGAAATATATAGGGGCTTACATATTATAAAGAAGGCAACTTTTTTATTTTTATTTATTTTATCTTTTGGTTTTTTCGAGACAGGGTTTCTCTGTGTAACAGCCCTGACTATCCTGAAACTAGCTCTGTAGATCAGGCTGGCCTTGAACTCACAGAGATCCACCTGCCTCTGCCTGCCAATTCTGGAATTAAAGGCATGCACCACCACTGCCCCGCAAAATTTTGTTTTTAAAGCACTATCTTGGGGATTTTAGAGGGTTTTTGGGGGGAGGGGATTGTTTTGAGACAAGATCTCACTATGTAGCCTTGGCTATCCTGAAACTCATACAAATCTGTCTGCCTCTGCCTCCTGAGTACTGGGATTAAATGTGTGTGCCGCCATGCATGGCTTGTTTTTGTTGTTGTTGTTTGTTTTTTTGAGATAGGATCTCAGTATGCAGCCATGGCTAGTGTGGTACTCACTCTGTAGGCCTCAGGCTGGCCTTGATCTCAGAGAGTTCCACTTGCCTATACCTACCAAGTGCTGAGATTACAGGTTTGTGCTACACCTGGGCCAGAGTGTTTTAATTGTCTAAAGTACAGACATTGTATCAATGTCCTAATGAATGAACTTGTAACAAAACTGCTTCTGTTTTCAGATGATAGTTCAGGAGGGGCTGTCCATGGCATACTCATGCACTTGCTTCCACCTACAGTGTGTTCCTCAAAATTATATTCCTGGTGCCAGACGTAGTAGTGCAAGCCTTTGGTTCCAGCACTCGGGATGTAGAAGCAGGTGGATCTCTGTGAGTTCAAGGCCAGCCAGGGCTATATAGAAAGACCCTGCCTCCAATAAATTAATAAATAAATAAGTAAAAATTATATTCCTGGGCCTGTGAGATGCTTGTTGCCTAGCCTGATGACCCACTGGACTATATATGGTGAAAGAAGAGAACTGATTGGCAAGTTGTCTTCTGATCTCTATGTGTGTGTGTGTGTGTGTGTAAATGTAATACAATATTTTAAACTATATTTCTGTATTAGGGTTTGTATTTCTGTGATAAAAAACACTATGACCAAGCCAGGTGGTTGTGGTGCACAGCTTTAACCCCAGCACTGAGGAAGCAGAGGAAGGCGGATCTCCCAGTTGGAGGCCAGCCTGGTCTACAAAGTGAGTTCTAGGACATCCAGGGCTACACAGGGAGACCCTGTCTCAAAAAAGCCAAAACAACAACAAAAACCACCCAGAGAGGAAAGTGTATTTCAACTTCCAGCTCTCAGGTCACAGTCCAACACTGAGGGAGGTCAGGACAAGAACTCAAGGCAGGAACTGAAGAATGCTCCTTACCCGCTTGCTTGCTCAGTTTTCTTTCTTATGCACCCCAGCTACCTGCCCAAGGACAGCACTGGCAACAGCTGAGCCCTTCACATCAATCCTCAACCAAGAAAACGCCCCCCCAACCCCCCCCTCCCCTTTCCCTGCTTGCTTATAGGTCACTCCTTCATCAGGTCAGATTCCCTCTTCCCAGATATGTCCTGGTGTTTGACAAAAACCAACCAGTTTTTTTCACAAATGCCCATAATGTTTGGGAATATTTAGAGTTCTGAGATGAATCTTTTTGATTAGAGAAAAGTATTTTGAGGAGTAATCTTTTCTCTCAGTGTTCTTTTGTAAGTAAAGTGTAAGTTCCCATTTCGGAAGATTTTTTTTTTTTTTTTTTTTTTTTTTAAAGAATACAGTCTGTCATTTTTTTTTAATTGAAAATTTGTCAGACATCATTTGAACTATCAGTGCTATTATATAGAAAGTGTGTTATATGTGTTTTAATTAAAATGAAATGGATTGACTTACAGCAAGAATATGTATTAGAATCTCTGTAGACCAGGCTGGTCTCGAACTCACAATGATCCGCGTGGCTCTGCCTCCCAGTGTTGGGATTAAAGGCATGCGCACCGCCGTCTGGCTGGCCCACCCATTCTTAACATTTCTTCAAACTTTATTATAACTTGGGAAGTAAGTTTGCTGGTTGATTAAGCCAACATCTTATTCTGATACAGCATCAGGGCAAATCTTGTGTTCTTAGTGATTTCTTTTTTCTTTTCTTTAACTCAAATTATAGTAAGACTAAGTCTAACTATATAGAAACTTGGAAAGTAATCATATAGCAGTAACCAGATAATGAATCATCTTGACTTTTAGAATAGTCCTGTTCCAAGGAGAACGCTGAAGATGATTCAGCCTTCTGCAGATGGATCTCTTGTTGGCAGAGAAAATGAGGTATGTGTCCAGGGCTAGAGTGGGGAGATGGTCAATCAGCATTAAACAGTTCCCAGATTTTCCTAAATTCTAATCAAAATAGTTCCTGCAAATAAAATTCCTAAAATAATATACATCCTGGTAGGTTTTTTGAAGTTATATTTATGGGCTGAAAAGACAGCTCTGTGGTTAAGAGCATACACTACTCTTCAGAGGACCTGAGTTCATTCCCCAGTACCCATGTCAGTCAGGCAGCTCACAACTGCCTGTAACTCTTCCTTAAAGGGATGGGACACCATTTTCTGGCCAAGTACTGCACTCAAATCCATAAACCCATACACAGACATAAAAATGTAATTAAAAATAAAGTCTAAAAAAATTATAACGATTTATTTTGGGTGTGCACACACCCATGTGGGTATGTATGTGTTTGCATGGCCTTTGGCTCATGTAAGTGCCCCAATACACAACTGAAGTCAGGGCAGCTTTCAGGAATCTGCTTCTGTCACTGTGGGTCCCAGGGATTGAATGCAGGTTGACAGCAAGTACCTTTATCTGGTGAGCCATCTCACCAGCCCTATTATGGTAGTTTTGAATTGTATAACTTAAAAAGATTCTTAAATGCATAAATAACTGAACAGTGTAGCTTTCTTGTTCATTAAATCTAATAAGTGTTTCCATCACAGTTGCCAAAAGGCTTGTCCAAAAGGAAGCACTGGAATGACCAGTTAACATCTAAGACTTCGAGCTCTGGTCCAGAGGCTGGTGAAAATAAAGATGTTGGAGATGTCACCCAGGAAGCATTTGATCTTATGATTAAAGGTACGAAAAAAAGAACATAGCCTTGTCTTGAAAGTTTAAATTTTGATGAAGGTGTATTATTTGGTGGGGTTACTGTTTGGTAATTTAAAACTTTGTGTTATAAATAGGCAAATAACTCTAAATTTGGACACATGGAACCATTTCTTGGCAAGACTTCAATGTGGGTGAGATATTATTAAAGAATAGGACAGTAACTAAATCGGCATCTGTGAGAGTAGATAGCACCGGGATTTTACAAGACCTGGAACTGGGCTCTTCAGAAGAAAAGTGGTGATAGAGAAAGGATGCGAATATTCCAAGAGAACACAAAGTAATAGGGCCAGTGGGAACCTCACTGGGAAGGGGATAAAGGTAAATGAGAAATACACTTTCTTTTTTTTTTTTTTTTGGGACCCAGCTGATCTTGAACTCAGAGATCTACCTGCTTCTGCCTCCTAGTGCTGGGATTAAAGGCGTGAGTCACCACCTTTTAGCTGAAATACACTTTTTTTTTCCTTTTGTTTTTTTGGGAAAGTGTTTCTCTGTGTAACAGCCCTGGCTGTCCTGGAACTCACTCTGACCTCGAACTCAGAGATATCCACCTGCCTTTGCCTCCCGAGTGCTGGGATTAAAGGCGTGCCCCATCACCGCCCGGCCTGAAATACACTTTAATAAGTGTTAGTTTTTAATAGAAGAGTAGTAGAAATCAGAAGAGAAAAGAAAACTGAAGATGTTTTATAATTGTGGTGGGCTCTTTTGTTGTTGTTTTTGGTTTTTCGAAACAGGGTTTCTCTGTGTAGTTTTGGTGTCTGTCCTGGATCTCGCTCTGTAGACCAGGCTGTCCTCGAACTCACAGAGATCCACCTGTCTCTGCCTGCCGAGTGCTGGGATTAAAGTGCTGAGTCACCACTGCCCGGCATGGTGGGCTTTTTTATTTTGTGAGACGGTCTCACTCTGCAGCCCAGACTGCCCTAGAACTCACAGTGTAGCCCCGACCTAGCTTTGAACTCAGGCAGTCTTGCCTCACTGAAGAGTGCAGTCTTGAACTGCCACACAGGCTCACTGGGGAGACTTCTTCTATATTTCAGAGGTCAAGAGAAATTAAGTGGAGAGAACTTCATTGACTTGTTCAAGGTCACAGTCACAGGAAGGTTTGGTTTGTTCTGAGTTGCCTGGGATGTTGTAAGGAAGTTTGGAAGCAGAAAGTTCTTTTACAGGAGGACGAAATTGCAAATGGTTGGTCTACTGGATAGAACCACAGCAGCTTTGTAGTGCATACGAAACAGGACTTGGAATGTTGGTACCTGATTAGGTTAAAATCAGTTAAGGGTTAGTTCTATACGTATGTCAAAAATATCGCTCATATAGTCATCCGTGATCATAGACATTCTTTTTTTTTTTTTTTTTTTGTTTTGTTTTGTTTTTTCGAGACAGGGTTTCTCTGTGTAGCTTTGCGCCTTTCCTGGAACTCGCTTTGGAGACCAGGCTGGCCTCGAACTCACAGAGATCCGCCTGCCTCTGCCTCCCGAGTGCTGGGATTAAAGGCGTGCGCCACCACTGCCCGGCCTAGACATTCTTAGTCATAGAAAATACCAGTATAACTATGACTTGAGAACTTCAGTGGATATATCATTAGAATTAAAAGACCCACACAGAGTGCCTGAATTTTGTTAAATCTGTTGTTGGTAGTGCATTGTGTACTCTTAAAGAAAAATCTTGTATATATATTTAGAATGGAGCAAATGAGTAACATGTTGATGTTGGGAGACAAGTTTTTTTTTTTTAAAGATTTATTTATTTATTATATATACAGTGTTCTGCCTGCATGTATGCCTGCAGGTCAGAAGAGGGCACCAGATCTCATTACAGATGGTTGTGAGCCACCATGTGGTTGCTGGGATTTGAACTCAGGATCTCTGGAAGAGCAGCCGGTGCTCTTAACCTCTGAGCCATCTCTCCAACCCTGGGAGGCAAGTTCTTAATCAAGTGAATGGAAATAGAAATATGGAATGGAGAAAGGAAGTTTGAATTGTTGAATTGGTTGAGAGTTTTACTATAAATTGATTATTAAAAACCCCTCCACTGAAAGCAAGAAACATAGCAGATATCCAATTCTTGTTTGTAAACACTATTCTGCACTAAAGCTCTTCAGGAAATGGCCGACTCCAGGATTCCAATATCCAGGAGACTGTAGAATGATCCTTAGGTCTCATATCAGAAAATAAGGGAAAGTTTTGGACATGTTTAAGGGACGGACTCTTTGAAGAGATTCACACTGATTAAATGTGTGGAAATTTGAGCATGAAACTGACTAGTGGCAAGAATGGCTTCTACTAAGGCTGGCTTGGTGGCCCACACTTGTCATGCATGCTCTGAAATGGTCAAGGGAGGAGGATCACTTCAAAGTCATTCTCAGCTCTGCATCAGGTTCAAGGCCAGCCTGGGATACATGTCTCAAAATAAAAACAGTGAAAAGACAGAAAGAATTACTCGTGGTGCAGTGAGTGGAAAGAGCATATGAATCTGTAATGATAGCTTAAGAGAAAATGGAATAGAGAGAATTCCTTTCAAAATCACATCTACTGTAGAGTATAGAAGATTTAGGCAAGAATTGCCAGTAGATTTAAAACTGGTTGGGGAACAGATTAACAAACTCTAGTTTTACTCTCTAGATCTCTTATTAAGTACCAAGAAAAACAGTTTTTACAAGGGAGAAATTTGGTATATGGTAGCCAAATAAAATGATCAAATTTTATATTCAACATTGTAATAAATTGGTATGTACTTCCTGATAATACACTGAAGACACAATGCATTTATTCCTGCTAAAAGTGTTGAGCTTGAAACAAATTCAAAATTAAGAACTATATGCAAATTAACTAGTCTAGACTTTTCAGGGTAACAGTATTTGGGCTGAGAGTGTAGCTCAGTGGTGGTAGAGTCCTTGTCTCCCATAAAGGTCAAATAAAAACCACAAACACAAAATGAATCTTGTAAAATGTTCAACTGTGTAGGTGATAGATCTGCACTTACTTTCCTTCTGTTGCAGTTCTTTTCAGGGATTGAAAGCTTTGATATGTTGAAAAAATAAAAATTAGATTAGAACTTTTCAATAGAATACATTACTGAGTTTTTTATAGCAATAAGTTTTGTGTTTTTAAATAAGGACTTGCTGTGCAGTCTAGGCTGGCCTCAGACTCCTGAGTGTTGGGATCATGTGCTCCACCACGATCAGGTTTTAGCACTGACTTTTAAAGTTGTGTAAAACATTGATTTATTCCAGAAAACCCATCCTCTCAGTATTGGAAAGAAGTGGCAGAAAAGCGGAGGAAAGCCCTCTATGAAGCTCTTAAAGAAAACGAGAAAGTACGTGTGCAGTTCTCCCCGTTTGGAGGCTCTGGTAGTTCTTCCTCAGTTCAGCGAGTCGGCTGGTGCACCCTAGCTTGAATGTGGGTCTCATGGAGTTTGATTGCACGAGCAGAGTGAGGCCCACTGTGTTACTGCGTGGGTTTGTCAGTGATCTGCTGGGAGAGTGCTCGAGACGAGAGCAGATTTATGGAGTACTGAGGTTTTTTTTTTATTCTATAGCTTCATAAAGAAATTGAACAAAAGGACAGTGAGATTGCCCGCCTGAGGAAGGAGAACAAGGACTTGGCAGAGGTAGCAGAGCACGTACAGTACATGGCAGAGGTGATTGAGGTAGGTGATTCGGTATTCACTGGGTTCAGAGTCGTCGACAGTGGTCAGTGAGTGTGTTTATCCTGTCAGGGTTATTTTCCTTACCTGTAAAATGGTGATAAGAAGCCCACATCTGAAAAAGATAATAAGAAAAGTTACTCTATTGCACAGTTGACACATTTCCAGGTTCTGGTTTTTGTAAGCATGCTATCACTTATCATTTATAAAACAAATAGGCTTTATCTGACTTTCTACATTTGGGAAGTAGCTAATGTGTTTTTATTTTTATTTTTTTATTTTTTATTTTTTTTGGTTTTTCGAGACAGGGTTTCTCCGTGTAGCTTTGCGCCTCTCCTGGAACTCACTTGGTAGCCCAGGCTGGCCTCGAACTCACAGAGATCCGCCTGGCTCTGCCTCCCGAGTGCTGGGGCTAATGTGTTTTTAAGAGTCAGCCTGATTCCTATGACTACCAGACTTGTCTTTATCGCTTTCAGCCTTTTTTGTATTTACAAAGCAAATCCATCTTACCAATGGAAAGAAAGTTTTTTTTGTTTTTTGTTTTTCGAGACAGGGTTTCTCTGTGTAGCTTTGTGCCTTTCCTGGAACTCACTCTGTAGCCCAGGCTGGCCTCGAACTTGCAGAGATCTGCCTGCCTCTGCCTCCCGAGTGCTGGGATAAAAGGCGTGTGCCACCACCGCCCGGTGGAAAGAAAGCTTTTTTTTTTTTAAGATTTATTTATTTACTTATTATGTATACAGTGTTTTGTTTGCATGTATCCCTGCAGGCCAGAAGAGGGAGCCAGATCTCATTACAGATGGTTGTGAGCCACCATATGGGTGCTGGGAATTGAACTCAGGACCTGGAAGAACAGCCAGTGTTCTTAACCTCTGAGCCATCTCTCCAGCCCCGGAAAGAAAGCTTTTTAAGTCAAACCTTCGCACATTAAATTGCTTCTTTAACATTTTAGAGCCATGACAGTGTTATTGTTGTTGTTGTTTTAAGATTTTTTTTTTTTTTTTTTTTACTATTTTTAATTATGTGTAAATATGGCTTAGAGCTAGAGTTACACCTGATTTGGGTGCTGGGAATAGAACTCTGGTCCTCTAGAGGAACACTGCATGCTCTTAACCACTAAATCATCTCTCCAGCCCTGCTATGACAATCTTTAAAGTACCGAACTAGTCCTCTCTGTTGGCTTTAAAAATATGGTTCCCTAGCTGGTTGGAAGTTAAGAACACATAGTTCTGTTGTTTCCAAGAGAAGTACCAATTTAAGTTGTACTTTGGAAGCAGCTCAATCAGTACTTTAAAAAAACAGCGAATTACTAACTGGATTTTGCTGAAATATGATGTAGCACTGTATAGATGTTGATATAACACTGTAAAAGGATTTATTGAGGGTATTATAGCATTGGTGTGTTGCTGTATCAGTATATTGACTAACAGTGTATTTCAGTTTCAAGATCTTTACAATAAATTGCTGGCTTATTCCTTAATAGAGGCTGAGTAATGAACCCCTGGATAGCTTTGAATCACCAGATAGTCAGGAGTTTGATTCCGAAGAGGAAACTGTTGAGGATTCTGAAGTGGAAGACTCAGAAACTGGCGCATGTGCTGAAGAGACCGTGTCCTCCTCCACGGATGCCAAACCGTGTACATGAAGTGTGAGGGGCACTGCCAGCTTTGCCCTGTGGTATAGCTCTGGGTAAATGAACTACAGTATGCAGGTGCTGCGCTCCAGGTTGGAGGCCTGGGGCTAGTACCGCATTCAAATACAGACAGTATGTATTTTAATCTGTTTGATGTAAATAGCATTTTCAGTTTCTCAGTGTCAGATGTGACTTGTGTATATTAAATAAACTTCAGTTTCCTGTTGAACAATGTATCCAGGTTGTAGAAAATGCATCCGTTTCTATAGTATTTTATTATTTCACTTTGCACAAATGGGAAATGAACTTCCTTCTGTCTGGAGCTAAGTATCTGTTGATCTGATCTCAGGATCACTGAGCACTGTTGATTTTCGTGTTTGCATATTTTTAGTCATGTTTTGAGTGAAGCGCCTACTTTCCTAAAGCTTCCCCAAGTGAATTTGATTAGCCAGGTAAAGGCTTGTCTAACTCGTGTGGTCATAGTATTTTCGAATGCTCCAAGCAGTAGGTAGTGGGTGATAGAGATAGTCCTCAGAAGCAAAGTGGTGAGTGGAAGTGCAGGAGGAAACAGTGTAGCTGAAAGTTTGGAAACTATACACAAAGTGTGCATCAAAGGAGTAAGAAGAAGACCAGACAGGAGATGCTGCTAGAAAAGCATGCAGCATCGGGGTGGAGTATGCTCTGACGGGCATGTAAGTGTTTTTATATAGGTTGACAACAAAGAACATTATCGACCTTTACTTTTATTACCCTTACTTACTTGTGTATGAATGTCAGAGGTCAATTTGTGGGAGTCAGTTCTTCCACTTTGTGGGTCGCAGAGATGGGTTACCAGGCTTGGCAGCAAGAGCCTGCCTGTTGAGCTATGTCACCAGCCCCAAAAGATTATTTTAGGTATGTTTTCTTCTAGAACTTTAATTTTCCTGTCACCAATATTGAGGAAAAGCCTGTCTTAGTATTAATGTGATGAAAAAGACTACTGTGTCTGAACTAAGTGCTTAAGAAGGAAGCTGTATTGGAGTGGCGCTGTAACTCAGTTGAGCTTAGCCTGCACAAAGGCCGGCTTTATCCCAGCTGCACAAGCTAAGTGTACTGGTGCACACTTGTGATTCTAGTGCTCTGGGAGGTGGAGGCAGGAGGATCGGAAGTTCAGGGTCCTCTGCTACATAATAATGAATTCAAGGCCAGCCTGGGCTACATGAGACCCTGTTGCAAAACAAACAGGCCAGGGAGATGGCTCAGTAGGTAGGAGGACCTGCTGTGAGGGCCCATGGACCTGAGTTGCATCCCTTGAGTCCTGTCCTGTCCTCCGCCACCCCCTCTCTTTTTTTTTTTTTTTTGTAAGACAAGGTTTCTCTGTATAGCTCTGGCTGTCCTGCAACTCTGTATAGACCAGGCTGGCCTCGGACTCAGGGATCCACCTACCTCTGCCTCCCAGAGCACTGGGGTTCTGGGATTAAAAAACTTTTGCTAACATACCCAGTTAATGGAACTCATGCTTTTAAGACAAGCTAGGTGGTCTGCAGGCCCAGCACCCTTCTCTGTGGAGACAGGAAGCAGAGGTGAGAGCCCACAGGCCATCTGGCCTGGTGTATGCAGAGCAGCAGAAATGACAGCCAACTCAGGAAAGGTGTCCTCTGACCACTCATGTGCCTTGGCATGTGTGCCATACTCAAATAAGTAATAAATATTAAAAACAAAAATGGAAGCTGTTACTAATAACTTGGTTCAATAGGACTTGGAGGGGATGGTGACATACCTGTGTTGTACAACGAAGGAGCTGCTAGTTAAGCGTTTAAAATGTGGTTAGTGTGAATGGAAAACAGATTCAATGTATTTGTGTTTTATAGACTACTCGAGGCTAGTGGCTACTGCGGGCTGGAGACGGTGGCTGTGCATGTTTTGGATTTGGGTCACTAGCTTAAAGATTGCATTAGAGAACTGGCAAATTAGTTTTTAAAAATACTTGGGATAGGGCAAGGGGGAGAACCTGGTAATGTCACAATTAGGAGAGTGGAGCTGTGTGACTCAGTTTAGTTATACAAGGGTATAAGTAAACGTTTCAGGATAACGTTTCCTACACGTCGTGCTGTGGTCTTAGCCCTGTCCACGTTTCCTCCTGTCCCCTGCTTGTTGCTCCCCCACCCCCACCCTCTGAAATAGTTCTTCTTTCATGTCCCGTGTATTCCATTAATCTCCCCCTCCTCTGTTATAAAGAGGATTTTTAAAGTACCGTGATAATAACTCTTAGGGCAATGCCAGAGCAGGAAAGATTTCTAAAATGAAAAAGCCTTAACAATATTTAGGTTTGCAAAGGTTTCTCATACAGGACATGGAGAGCTGGAGCTGTGTCATCAACAGGCTTTGTAAAAAGTAGAACTTTCTCTTTGAAAAACAAGCAAAAGACACAGCTTCTCAGAGATGTTTCTCTCCATTTGCATAAGGTTCTCTCAGACTCAGGCTTATGTTGCTGCTCTTGGAGAGGCTTGACTGGCAGTTTTTTTTTTTTTTTTTTTTTTTAAGATTTATTTATTGTGTATATAGTGTTCTGCCTGCATGTATGCCTGCAGGTCACAAGAGGGCACCAGATCTCGTTACAGATGGTTTTGAGCCAGCATGTGGTTGCTGGGAATTGAACTCAGGATCTCTGGAAGACCAGCCTGTACTCTTAACCTCTGAGCCATCTCTCCAGCCTCTTGACTGGCAGTCTTAGTACACCAGAGGTGAGATATCTTGCCAGTAGGCTGACAAGATGGGAAAATCTGACAACCTGAATTCAGTCCCTGGAGCCCATGGTTATAGGTGAAAACTGACTCCTAATTGTTCTCTGACCTGCACGTGTGGGCCATGGAGTGTGCACTAAATATAATTGTTTTTAAAAAGCTATTTTGATAGCCAGGTGTGGTGGCCCATACCTTTAATCCCAGCACTAGGGAGGCAGAGGCACTCAGGAGGATCTTTGCATTTGAGGGCAGCCTGGTCTACAAAGTGAATTCTAAGACAGCAAGGGCTACATAGCGAAACTGTGTCAAAAAACCAAAAAACAACAAAAGCTATTTTGATAAAAGAAATTCAGATGCTTTCAGAAGTACATTCTAGTACATTTCAGTACAGCACATGACCACTGTACTGCCATAGGGCCCTTAATTCTGTTTAACTAACTATTCCTTTAAAAGATCTCTGGATTTAGCCTTCTACAGTGGCACACACCTTTAATCCCAGCAGTCTGGAGGCAGAAGCAGGAAGATTTCTGTGAGTTCTAGGACAGCCAAGGCTACATAGTAAGACCTTGTCTTCAAAAAAACAAAACAAAACCAACCAAACAACAACAACCAAACCCCCCAAAGATCTCTGGACTTCAGGTTTTACCTGATAAATCACAGGTCAAGGAACTGCAAGGAATTTATAACTATCAGAGCACCTGGGTCCTTTGGATAGGGTAACAGGCTCTTACAGTATATATACCAGCCTAGTTCCCAGCAGGATTAACAAGTCCATTTTCCTGCTGGGCAATGATGGCACACACCTTTTTTTTTCAGTTCAAACTTACTTCCCTTTGATTTAAAATACAAATTGCTATTACATAGTTTCGATACTCAAAGAAGAATTTGGTCAAATAATGTTACTAACATTTCCAGGTAAATTGATAGCAATGCCAACAAATACCTGATACACCTACTGGGGTGTTTGCACTTTTGGGGGTCTTGGTTCCTTTCGAATGGGGATTCCCAGCTCATCTGAAATTGGTCCAAATTCCTGGGTGATGCAGGGGTAGATTTCCTTATGAAGGCTTGCTTTATCCTTAGCAATGTCATCTCAGTTTCTTTTCCTGTTGCTATGATAAAATTCTCTGGCCAAGGCAATTTATTTATTACTTTTTAAAATGTATTTATTTTTACTTTATGTGCATTTGTGTTTTGCATGCATATATATCTGTGTGAGTTACATATATATATATATATATATATATATATATATATATATATCTGGAACAGGAGTTACAGACAGTTGTGAGCTGCCATGTGGGTGCTGGGAATTGAACCCAGGTCCTCTGGAAGAGCAGCCATCTCTCCAGCTTGGCAAAGGCAGTTTAAGAAAGGATAGTATAAGTATAGCAGATTATTAAGAATCATTTCATTGATTTTTTTTTTTCTTAAGACCAATCTGTATTTGGAAGTTTCTGTCCTGCCAGCAACTCCCAAATACCAGGCAGCTGCTTCCCAAATAATTGACTCGGAGGCTTAATATTACTTATAAATGCTCATCCAGTAGCTCAGGCTTATTACTAGCTAGCTCTTACACTTAAATTAACCCATAATTCTTATCTGTTGTTTAGCCACATGGCTTGGTACCTTTTCTCAGCACAGCATTCTCATCTTGCTTCCTCTGCGTCTGGCTGGTGACTCCCGATCCCACCCTTCTCCTTCCCATCATTCTGAGTTTGGCTTTCCCACCTAATTTCCTGCCCGGCTACCAGCCTGTCAGCTTTTTATTAACATACTCATAGTGTAGATTGGATTGTTCCACAGCACCAATCATGTTTGGTTCTACCCTAGGTCTCTGGGATATCCAGTCCCAGGCAGAGGAGGGTATAGGCTCCCTCTTGTGGAGGGGCCTCAAGTTAAATCAGACATTGGTTGTCCACTCCCACAAGTTCTGTGCCACCATTACCCCAACACATCTCCCCACCCCCCACCCCAGGATTGTTTCTCCGTAGCCTGTAGAGTACCTTTTCATGCCAAAGAGACTAGAAGGTAGGGGTGAAGGCACCATGCGGGGACCAGCTTGACCTCTCCATTCAATAAGCTGAGTGGAAGTTGTCCTTGGCAATGCCCTCTGCCCCCTCAGTTTTCAGAGAGTAACCTCTGGCCTTGTATCAGTTTGGGTTTTTGTTTTTTTTTTTTCTTTCCAGACAGGGTTACTGTCTGTAGCTTTGGAGCCTGTCCTCACTCTGTAGACCAGGCTGGCCTTCAACTCACAGAGATCCACCTGCCTCTCCCTCCCAAGTGCTGGGATTAAAGGCATGCACCACCACCGCCTGGCTCAGTCTGGGTTGTTTAGGGATCTCCAGGGGCTTCCTAGGCCAGCAATTCGACCAAATGTAACCCAACTCTGACCACTGGAAGCCTTACCTGGCTTCAAAAAATGGCCAGTTCAGACTGAGTATCCTCCATTACTAGGAGTCCTCACTAGGGTCATCCTCATAGATTCTAGTAATTTCCCACTGCACTGGGTCCCCCCTCCCCCGCACCCCAAGTGCCCCCTAATTCCAGCTGTCTCTTCCCACACTCCCTCCACCCCATCCCCACCTGATCCCTCTTGTTCCCTACTCACTTCCAATCTACCTGCAGAATCTAGTCTATTTCCCCTTCCCAGGGAGATCCATTGAAAGCACATTTTTAAAATCCATACACCACCAGGCTGTGGTGGCCCACGCCTTTCATCCCAGCACTCAGGAGGCAGAGGTAGGTAGATCTCACATAGCCAAGGCTGTTACACAGTGAAATTCTGTCTCAGAAAACCAAAACCAAACAAACCAAACAAACCAAACAAAAATACCTATACCCCTCTTGTCCCTTTTGCTGGTTCCAGGGATCAACTCCTAAATACAGTCCTAGTACTCGGATCCATATCTCTGAATTGTTTCTGGGAAAACCCAAATGCTGGAGAGATGATTTAAGAAGGCTTAGTAAAGGAAAACAAAAGGACTTGAAGACTGGTTATCCAGTTTGGCATTCAAGACTTACCATCACAGTGCTACAAGACATTACAGTAACACACGACCTAACCATGTGTTTTACCTCCTTCAACTCGACAGGCACCTTTTGGAGCTTAAGTAGGCTTGGTGACCAGACTGCCTTGTAATCCATTCTGTAGAGAATATGTTCCCCGAGCACAGTCAGAAGAGCTTTTCGACATCTCTGATTAAATATGTAAACTGAACATAGCCATGGTTTCTTCCCCTAACCCCCCAAGAAACCTAAAGCTAATTCCACTCCAGTAAAGCTAGAGCCCAGCAATGAAGAAGTGACGTGTAGGGATAACAAGACACTGTTACAAGTCAGTTTCATTTTTAGAAATCTCTGTGCTACACTTGTGTGAAATAGATGATATTCATTACTGCTTTGACCTGTTGAGATGGGAAGCAATCTAAATGTCACTCCGGCCATGGCAGAATCTTCTGAAGCAATGAGGAAGAGAAAGTCATTCATTGGTATAGGTAGAATGTTAATGTATGTTTTTAAAGGAGTGTACGTTATGCTACTTTTTATTTTTTTCCTCCCTTCAGTGTTGAGGATTGAACCCAGGGCTTCCTGCAGGCTAGGCAAATACTTTACCACTAAGCCACATCCTCTCCCAGTTTTACATTTTTAATTGGCTGCATATGTGCTTTTCTGTATCACATGTGTTCTTCCAGGCATAGGACACTCCAGTAGCGCAACACTCCCAATTCCAGCAGAGTGGCGTGACATGACAGCATTGATGTCTTTAGAAAGTATGAACTCCGCATCATGGGCTATACTTGCCCTGTCCTCCTGGGACTCCGCTTGCACGGAACATTGCTGTTTGCTACTGTTTCTCTGGGTTCAGGAAAAGATTGAAGTTGAATCTATCAGTCAAGGGCTAGGTATGTACCTCAGTGGTAGAGTTCTTGCCTAGCAAGTGCAAGGCCCTGGTTTCAGTCTCCAGTACCTTGAGAATGTCAACGCTGCCAATCAGAGGAAGACATTGGACAATGAAAGGCAAGGGTACACAGAGGAAGAGGACCTATCACTAGGGGTGATGGAGGTACTTGGGCATGACACCTAGAATACCTGTTACCTTGCTGGGTTCCATGATGATCCTGAGCTCTCCAAGAGATGCTGAATATACAGAAGAAAAATGTGGAACTTAATGGCAGGTGTCCAGGAGCTAAGTGAAAAGCAACCACAGGGTAAAGAGTTGTACAAGGAATATGTAATCACACTGTATTAGTTGACAGCTCGGAAAAGTATTGAAAGAATTTTGTTGCCTAATTGCATAACGATTATATTGAGAGTTGGCACATGGATGTAGTAAGAAAATGTTCATATGCTGTCTTAGTCACTGCTTTATTGAGATGAACAGACACCACGACCAAGGCAACTCTTATCAAGGAAAGCATTTAACTGGGGGCTTGCTTAGGTTCAGAGGCTTAGTTCATTATCATGGCAGGAAGCATGGTGGCATGTAGGCTGGCATGATGCTGAGAAGTAGCTGAGAGCTTTATATCCTGATCCTCAGGCAGCAGGCAGAGAGAGAGGAGAGGAGGGGAGGTAAGGAGGAGAGGAGACAGAGACAGAGATGAGAGAGATTGGCCGTGGGCCTTTGAAACAGGAAAGCCCACTCAATGCTCACTCAATACTTAACTAAAGATGCCACTGAACTCCTGGTCTTTTGCTCCTACTTCCCAAGTGCTGAGATGAGAGGCATATGTTGCTATTCCTGGTAAGCATGTAGTGTGATGAGAACCCAGGGTATGTTTTTTCTCAGTGAGGAATTGGTAATGAAGTAATTGTTCTAAATCAGCTTCAAGTAGATATCAGAAAATACTGTTCATGGTTTAATGGTAGACACTGGAGGCAATCACTGTGGTTTTTGTGTAAAGGCTAAAATCAATATTCCCACCGACATGATTCAACAATGGCATGCAGACCATTGCGTCTAATTGCAACTGCATGCTACAGTGTGTGTGAAAGAATTTTATGTAGTTCAAGTTGACCTCAGCCTCCTTGGGCGCCACTTGTCGGGCCTGCCGACAGTCAGCTGGGTAGCTGGGTAGAGGCGTGCAGGTTGAAGAGACAATGAAGAAGACAGAAAAGAGTCAAGAGGTCTGCTGGTCAATGCTGGACAGCCCCGAGTTTATTTCACAGCCAGCTTATACACAGTCTGGAAGGACAGAGGTAGAACAAAGCACAGCACAGGCATTCAACCACTGTCTATCCTGTCCTGAGTCAAGGAGCAGGCGGTTTCATTTTCTATCTCAATGTACCTCTGGCTGGCATCAGCAGCCTGCATCTAGCTAGTGTGTTCCTTCCTGTGGGCTAATCAGAACTTTCTCACAGCCTTGGTGCAAACAAGCTTGAACTCTATTGACTCAGTATAGACTTCAGATTCAAACTGGGAAACTGAGTCAGTTGTGGGCTCCCACACCTCAGACTCAGTCAGTAGCTGAGGATGACTTTGAACTCTGGTCCTCCTGCCTCTACCTTCCAAGTCCTCTGAAAGAGCACTCCTCACTGCTGAGTCATCTCTATCCCTTTTAATATTTGCCTTTAAACCTGGGATTACAGGTGTGTGCCACCAGGTCTCGCTGCTTTTTGCTTTCCACTTTTAAAAACATTTTTTTGTGTGTGTATGTATATGATGTGTGTATGTTCATGTGCGTGAGTATGGGTGTGTGAGTGCTGCAGGGTGCATGTGAAGGTCAGAGGTCAGCCTTGGGTGTCAGGCCTCATCTACCTTATTTGAGACAGGGTCTCTTGTTCACAGCCATGAACGCCAGGCTAGCTCATCCACAGTCTTCAGGGATTCTCCTGTCTCTGCCTCTCATAGTGCCAGAGGAGTGTGGCACTCTACCGTGGTCAGCTTTAAGTGGGTTCTGGGGATTCAAACTCAGGTCCTTATGCTTGTGTGGCAAGCTCTTTATCCACACTGAACCATTTCTCCAGCTGCCCTCTCTGCCACCCCTCGACTTTTTTTTCTATATAACTCTGGCTGGCCTGTTATTCAGTATGTAGACCAGACAGACTGTCTTCAAACTACAGAGCTCTGCTTCTTGAGTGTTGTTATTAAATGTTTGCTCTACCACACCTGGCCGGCCTTCCTTCCTTCCTTCTTCCTTCCTTCCTTTCTTTTTCTTTTTTCTCCTCTCTCTCTCCTCCTTTTTTCCTTTCTTTCCTTTTCTTTTCTTCCTTTTGAGAATAGGGTCTCTCTTTTAGTTTTTCGACACAGGGTTTCTCTGTGCAGCCCTGGCTGTTCTGGAACTCACTCTGTAGAGCAGGCTGGTCTGGAACCCAGAATAATAGGTCTCACTGTGTTACCCAGGCTAGTTGTGAACTCAACCCTTCTGCCTCCACCTGCCAAGTAGCTGAACTGGGATTAAAATCCTGGATGATTTAACATCTTTATTTCCTAATGGGAGAGATTACACTTGTGTGAGTTCAAGGAGCCCCGTATCCTAAGTTCATAGTAAGTAGTGGAACTGTTCTGAGGTTTTATGATTACAGGGGACAGACTGTATGGATGTCTACATAGATTGTGTGTATGTGTGTACATGTTTGTATGTGTGTGGTGCATGTATATAGGTCTGAAGTGGACCTAGTGTGTCTTCCCCCATCACTGTCCACCATCTATACTGAGGCTTCATCACTGCTGGGACCACATGGGGGTGCCAACACCCACATAGCTTTTAGGTGTATTCTGGGGATCTAGACTTGTCCTCAGGCATGTACAGCAAGTACCTTCCCTGCTGAACTGTCTCCTCAGCCTGTGCAGAGAACTTTTTAACTGCAAAAGGCAAGAGTGTAGAACAACACACGGCTTTTAGACTTTATTTCAGGTTTCCAGAGTAATGCAGTGGCACAGAGAACTGGATCATGGAACAGAACTGAAAAAAATTAATTTCTGTGAAAACCTACTAGGAAATATAAGACCTCGGCAAAATTTTCAGACCACCCAGTCCAGTTCTCCATAGCCAGTATCTGCAGGTGATATTTTAGAGAGCTGTAAGATCTCAACTCCTTCATGACTGCTAAGTTGTTACAGGTCATGGCGGAGAGGGCATAGCATATCCAGAACTGAACAAGGCGGTGGCTGTTGACTTCACTCTTGATGGTGGAGTGGAAGGGAGTCTCAAAGAAAGCAATGAAGATGGGAATGAACTGCAGTTGTTTGGCTTGCGTCTGGCTGGCCGGGTTTAAGTAGCACCAACACGCCACACTCTGGAGCAGGAGGATCTTTGTCTTGGACGACATCACCTTCTCACTCTGCAGCAAGAGAGCCACTTCTCGCATGTACTCGCTGGCGAACTGTGCCGCACTCAGGC